>NW_026596088.1:15957282-16013948 GCF_907164565.1 Psammomys obesus | reverse complement strand
GAGGGAGGGAGGGAGGAAGGGAAGGGAAGGAGGGAGGGAGGAAGGAAGGGAGAACCAAAACAAACGAGTACCCCTGAATGCAGAGGGAACTAGACAAAGCTTCATCTAGACAGATAAACTTACTTTCCTGGATACCGCTTGACCTGAAGACTGAAAAATCCTTTCTGTTACTTTCTGTGTGTTCTTGGACAATTCAGCAACCTTTCTGAGCTTCAGTCCTTCACGGAAACAGTCTCTCTCACTTGTAGACTTCTTATGCTAACTGGACAGACTTGGCACCGAGTGCCTGCCAGGACCTCCACATTCGGGATGTGAGAGCCGGTCTTTCTACTGTCTGACTCAACAACCCTCCAGCCCTGGGTTCTCAAAGTGTGGGCCCTGGACCAGCAGGGTCAGTTTCTGCTGGAGACTTGATAAAAACAAACATTATCCATTCCTAAGAACCAGACATTGGGGAGCTCCCCCAGAAATCCAGGTTTAACTTGTGCCTGAGGTAAAGCCTGCTACACTGAGAAGCTCAAACAGCTCTGGGACAGATTTGTCTCTGAAACACAGGAAGCGCTCTGCAAACCTTAAAAGGCTCATTCAAGCCTAGCGTTTAATCCCCACAATAAGGAGGCAAAGGCAGGCAGATCTCTGTGATTTTTGAGGCCAGCCTGGTCTACATAGTGAGTACCAGGATGGCCAGGGCTATGTAGAACAACCTGTCTTAAAAAAAAAAAAAAAAAAAAAAAAAAAAGCTCTCCTTTTATCCCATCATAACAGAAAGTTATTTTAAAATGCTATTAATGTTGGAAGAGAATCTTTCCAAACAAAGCAAAAAGACTTGAAATAAAAATAGTGCTGACATTTTAATTCCAATGACTTTTTAAATTATCTCTTGTAAACAGGTCTGCCATATGGGAGCAGCCTGCCCTGTGGCAAAGGCATGTCAGAATGACCCGGACTTGAACTCTCCTTGGACAAAACTCACTGATAAATTTGGCAAGCTTCACTCTGCTGCTTAAGCCACTGATTTCACTAGCCACAACTCCATAGTCAAGTTGTCTTTTTACATAATTGAGGGGGTAAGCAGATATGATAGTTGGGAAAGAATTTCTTAAATATTGTATCATTCTTTGGGCATAAAATAAGTTGATTCATTTTATTTTGTCTTGTTTTGGTGTTTTTCTCTGCCATAACAAGTTCCAGGACTCAGTGGTTTGTCTTTTGTTGTAAATGGGTGTTTCTCTACCTCTATGTCTACACACAACACGCGTGCCTGGTGTCCACAGAGGCCAGATAGGGCATCTGATGCCCTGAAACTAGGGTCACAGACAGTTGTGGGGCAGCTATGAGAGTGCCCACCACACTAGGAACCAAACTTTTGAGTCATGTTAGCAGCATTTTAGCAGAAGGCTTCCCAGGGCAGAGAGAACATACAGCACTTGAGTTTTAGTGGCGTCATATCTCACTTGTCATAGGCCTTAAAGCATATTCTTGTCAAGATTCTGTTCTGCTTGAAATCTGTTAAGCTTAGTTTAGCTTCCTTCCTTCCCTCCCTCCTTCAAAAGCCATCAATAGTAAAGTCTTTAAGAAGAGAAGAGAGGGATGGAGTGGCTATGGAGGGCACATAGATGATGGATGGTGTAGAAACAGCATCGCCCAGACATGTTACAGTTCATCCCATTTTCCCATCAATCGCAGGAGACAGGTGTAACTGCCACCTCCCTGCCATCGCCTACGTCACTGACAGACTAGAGTGCTCGTGCCATGGGTTGCTCTGGAAAACAACAATCACTTTCCGTATGGAATATTCTGGCACAAATAAATATTCATACCTGCTGGTTACTATTATTCAATTACTACCAGAAGAAATAAGGATCAACCAAAGAGATTAAGTAAACTGCTCAGGCATTTAAGGATAGTATACACTTAGGGACAATTTCTACATTTACTCCTTGGCTTGGGGAATCCCAGACCAGGCAAACAAACCTGAGGTAGCTCTGCAAGCAATGTCCTATACTTTTTAAAAAGAAGATTTATTTCATTTTTTTTTTATCTCAATCTCTCTTCCTCCCTCCCCCAACCCCTGTGGTTGCCCGAGTGCATGTGTGAGTTGGGGTGCATTTAGAAGCCAGAAAAGGGCATCTGATCCCCTGGAGTTGGAGTACTCAAGCCCTCTACAAAAGCAGCAAGTGCTTTTAACCACTGAGCCCTGTCTCTGGCCCCCATACTTAATGCTTATACCTACAGGCCAGACTGTCATCTGTATTAGTGTGATTTCTTCAGCCTTTTCTTCTACTTATTCTTTTCAGGAAAGTATCCTGGGTCTGAGGCTCTAAGCCTGTGTCCTTACAAATGTCAAAACACAAGTCCCTAGAATATGGGGAAAACACCCTGCTCTCACCTGTCACTCTATGGGATCCTTAGCAAAGGCTTAAACATCAAATCACTAGATGACTCAGCCAAACACTTTTTATTTTTTTGAGAATGTGCATTCTTTTTTTAATTCAGCAAATCTAAGCATTTTTAACAGGAAAGTTTTCTGGTTATTATAATCTGCTGGAACAAAATTCCCATGTTAAAGTCTTAAGTTCAGTACTTAGAATGCATTTAGATACAGAAGCACTGACAGTGTAAATATATTAAAATGAGGTCATTAAGGTGACTTCTAATTAACATAAGTGATGTCCTTATAAGAGAGGCAGGAAGAACTTGAACATGCAGAGGAGATGACTGAAACACAGGGGTAAACCAAGCACACACCAGCCCTGCAAGACGCCTGGTGGGGGCAGGGAATCCCAGCCCTGCTGACATCTTGATCTTTAACTGTCAGCCTCTCCGGGCTGCGAGAAAATGAATTTCTGCGAAGTCACCAGAGTGAAGCATTTATTACTTCAGCCGTAACAAACTATGTACAGTTCTCAAACCTTCTCAACAATGTGTACAAATGGCCTAAAATATAAAAGATATCTACATGAAGAACTAGAATTGTCTTTGTTAAGATGAAATATTCCTTCTGACTTTTGACAGTGAGTTGTTGTATCAACATATGAAACAGCTTGTTTTCCAGGCTGGCTCATTGTGTGTGTTACACGGCCACGGACTAGGGTGTCAACAACAGAGAGCGGCCCTCACTGCCTGTTCTGAATGTACGCTTCACAGGCTCATGGTGACCAAACAAGCTAGCTGCTTCACCCTGACCTGGAGGAGCACAAGGCCCAACACGGAGTTCAGAATTGTTGTTGTCATTGTTTGTTTGGTTTGGTTTGCTTTGGATGAGGTCTCACTACTTAGCCCCGGCTGATCTGGAACTCTCTATAGACCAGGCTATCTGCCAACTCACAAAGATCCACCTGCCTCTGCCTCCTGAGAGCCAGGACTGAAGATATGCACCCCCATACCCAGTAGAGCTCAGTACTTTGTGAGCAGATTGTGCAATCAAGCTAACCGAAACAAAACCTTTGAAGTCACTCCAAAACTGGAGTGGGACCCACAGCTTCAAAATGTCTGATATGATCAGTGTCTGCTGCAGTCAGGGAAAAACAGAAAGCTGGCTGCTCTAGGTCGGGTCCCACTCTCTGTCAGGACTGTGGGAGCTGAGCCTCTGCCACCATTGCTCTCTGACCGTTTGCTGACTGCCCTGTCTTCATGCCTTCTGTGTCTGGACCCTTCTCTGCTCGTGATCCATTCTCTCTCTAGATTACCTCAGACAATCATATTTTTTTTTGTTATATGGTTTTGTTGGGTTTTGGCTTTTCAAGACAGGGTTTCTTTGTGTAGTCCTGGCTGTCCTGGAACTCACTCTGTACACCAAGCAGCCTCGAACTCAGAGACCTGCTGCCACTGCAGCCACCACCATCCCCACTTCCTCACTCCTTCCATGCCTCCAAATTTTATCTATATTCCAGTAGCTCTTAGGTTTACTTCTCTAAGTCAGGAACTGTCTTTCAGGTCTTCATATCCAGCTGCCTATCCGATACCTGTCTTTGGCTTATCTCAGAGACAGTATAAAAAACACCTCTGATATCCAACTAAGAATGATCTATTGCCCAAGAGCAATCCTCTTATTAATCTTTTCTAAGTTAGAAAAAGGCGCTTCATCCACCTAGTGCTCATGCTGCAGAGGAATGTTAATTCAGAACATGGCTCTGGCAAGAGATCACATCCAAAGACCTTCTAGGTCTGTGTGATCTGCCTGGAATGCAGACAACCCCTTAATCCCAGAAGACAGAGGCAAGCAGATCTCTATGCCAGCTTGATTTAGAGCAACTTTCAGGTAAAGAAAAGCTTAGGTCCAGGCATGATGGTGCATGCCTTTAATCCCAGCACCCAAAAGACAGAGGCATGTCATCTCTGAGTTCTAGTCAGTGCTATTTAAGTAGTTTGGTTGAGTCAGTGAGTTGAGTTCGTGGCAGTTCAGTTTGTGGAATTCAGAGGCAGTTTTTACAAGGAGAGTTTTATAGAGAGGTTGAAGAGAAAACAAGCTAGATGCAGAATGAGCCAGAGAATGAAAAGAAGCCAGATTAGAATTGATTGCTAGAGTTCGTTTGAAGTCAAGCAGAACAATCCAGTGAGAAATTGAGAAAAGCCAGATTGAATCAGCCAGCAAGGAGAGGAGTTATAGCCAGAACCGCTACATTGAATCAGCCAGCAAGAGTTCAGAAAGAGCTAGACATGATGAGCTTATTCAGCAGTAAGTCTCAGAGGCTGAAAACATTCTAGGCCTAGATTAGATTGTAAGGAGGCCGGAAGCTGAAACTGGAATTCCTTCTTGGCTTGATACTTTTCCAGTGGCATACAACCCCCATATCCAATGCGGTGGAAAGTCCTAAAACTTAAGGTATCATTGATCACATCAATGGCCAAACAGATGCACCTTAAACCACTCACTCTTCACTACTTTAAATCCACCCTTAGCAATGTATCAGGCCACTGGGACAGAGTTTCCTAAGCAATCTACTCACATTTCACTTTCAATCCATTTTCAACCACAAAGAACAGTCTTCTAAAATCACAAAGTCAATTTTCTCATCTCTTTCCCTCAGTGATGCATACATATCTTCTTAAACTTTCAAGTCATACTGCACCTAAGACAGAAATCCAAATCCTGGGAATGGTGGGTGGGAGGGCTAGAGATAGCTCAGTGGTTACAAGTGTGTTCTGCTCTTCCAGAGGACCAAGTTTGCTTCCTAGCACACACATTGGGCAACTCACAACTGCAACTGTCTTAACTCCAGGTGCCTCCACAGGCCCCTGAACAAATGCAGAATATAATCACACATACACTTACATAAAACTCTGAAGGAGGAAGGGGAATGGGAGGCAGAAGGGCCACCCAAAGCAGAGCTGGTGTTCTTAGCCACAGAAGCATTTAGGAAAAACACTTACAAAAACTGTGGACTAGTGAGACAGCTCCATGGGTAAAAGCCCTTGATGGGAAAGCCTGACATTTGAGGCTGATCCCTGGAACCCTTGATGGGAAGAAAAAGGAGACTCCCAAAAACTGTCTTCTGTCCTCCACACACAATAATAGTAATAATAATAATAATAATAATAATAACAATAATAATAATAATAAATGTAATTTTTAAATTAAAAATAAAACACTTGCAAGAGTTTTAAGTATGTTCAAACTTGAAAGGATTGGTTCATCAAATGTGTACATATCAGAGTTTCCGTGTTTGTAACGGGTCAGTTCATGGTGGGGAAAAGAGCCATTTTCTCACATGATTCCAGCTGATCTTATATATCCAAGTTTTACATTTAAAGTGGGCGATTAAATTGTTCTGTCAGAGAATCAGTATTGTTTGAGAAATGCTAAATAGTTTCCTCCTTGGAGACTGTAGGTAGTTAAATGTTGTCCTATACTGGTTTATTTCAGAACACAAAGTATTTTGCATTTTCTGCTGTCAGACATCAGCTCTGACTGGTGTCATAAGCTTTTGCTCTGCATGGCTGATTTCCAGCACACTTGAAGTCTTCAACTTTCCCTACTGTCCACTCATGTTTTGTGTTCTAGTCTCACGGCTTCCTTCTAGATTCATGGAGCTCCTCTCTCTAGCACACACCTACCCAAATCACACTATTTTTCCTATCACTTCTTCTAAATCCCAATCTAAAGCAAGTTTCTCTGCTAGCCAACCACATTATCACATCCACATTATCAGTTAGGATATCTTTGGTTACCAGTAAACAAAACACCAAGGGTCTGACAGAGACTTTCATACCAGGGAGGCTTTGGAGCATTTAGAATAACTTCAGCCACCCACCACTGTGTGTGTTTTTATGTGATTCTTACTATATATGCTTTGTCATGTCTTAAGCAGAATTTACTGTAGTGCACAAAGCAGTATTCATTAACTGCACGTGCAGACGCTTGAAATATGGCTCATCCAAGTGGAGTATTGACTTTAATTATAATTAATTGAAATTATGGAAAACTGGGGTATGTGAATCTTTTTCCAATCGTAAACGTTAGGAGACCTGAACGTTGACCCACATATAGTTAAGCAACTAGATTAAGTATATACATTTAAAATACATGTTGGAGGGTTGGAGAGATGGCTTAGCAGTTAAGAGCACTGGCTGCTCTTCCAAAGAACCCAGGTTTAATTCCCAACACCCACATGGCAGCTCATACCTTTCTGCAACTGCAGTTCCAGGTGATCTGTCCACAGACATACAGGTAAACCCCCAATGCACATAAAATAAAAATAAACATATTCTTAAAATATATGCTGATTTCCAAGACCCAATAGAAAAAAATGTAAACTATAACTTATTGACTATTACTATAACCAATACTGAATATTAGTTGAAATGATAATATCCGGGATTTACTGAGTTAAATAAAATACATGACTAAAATTAATTTCATCTGGCTTTTTATATTTTAAGGTAGCTGCTAAATTTTTTTAAGTTACGATGGGCATGGTGGTACACACCTTTAATCCCAGCATTGGGGAGGCAAGGCCAGACAGATCTCTGTGAGTTTGAGACCAAACTGATCTACACAGTGAGTTACAAGCCATTCAGGGGTTACACCGAGACCTTGTCTAAAAAAACTTTTTAAAATTACATATGTAGTTAGCATTATATTTATATTGGCAAGCATAGATTCAAACATTTAAATAGTTACACAACCATTAAGTCAAAACGATTTTTTTAAATCATGTATAGTGTTCTGCCTGCATGTGCACCTGCACGCCATAAGAGGGCACCAGATCTCATTACACATGGTTGTGAGCCACCATGTGGTTGCTGAAAATTGAACTCAGGACCTTTGAAAGAGCAGCCAGTGCTCTTAACCTATGAGCCATCTCTCCACCCCCAAAGCATAAACTTACTTCAGTTTCTCCTCAGGGGTTTTAAGGGAGTTGAGAGAAAAAAACATAAAGAATTAGTTTTTTTTTTTTAAACCTAAGCATGTAATATGGCTGAAACTGTGTTGGGGCGTGGAGTCAAAGTTAAGTGAGGAATCAAGATGGCAAAGAGATAATGGTGGCTTTGGCTCAGCAGAAGAAACGGGAAGAGAAAAGGGATTAACTCCAAAATCACTTGCGGGTAGGGGTGGGGTGGCTTTGTTCTGAGACAGGATCTCTCTATTATGTAGCCCCCGACTAGCCTGGAACTCGATGTATAGAGCAGAGTGGCTTCAAAGTCACAGAGATCACCTGTGTCTGCCTTCTGAGAGCTGGGATTATAGGCATGCACGGTCACGCTCAGCCAAACAGGCCCTTTTTACTCACTTATTTAAGATTCTTCCCTTATTTACTCCAAACACAGAAAACTAATTTAATGCTCTTCTGTAATGAAATCACTAGCTAAAATGTTCTTAATCAAATTCTCTAAGTTCGTTATTTAGGTTTAATTGAGTTCTGATTTTATTTAAATCAAATCATGCGGTTCCTTTTAATTGTGCTCCCAAAGAAATATAAATACATAAAGAAAAAATACAAAAGCCAGGTGCCCAAGCTCATACCTATAACCTCAGCAGTCAGAAGGTTGAGATCGGGAGTTTAGGTCAGCCCAGGGTGCAAAGTGAGACCCTACGTCAAAAAAATAAAACAGGGCTGGCAAGATGGTTCAGCTGCCTGGCTCCAGCGCTGACTACCTCAGTTCGATACCCAGGACCTTCAGAGCAAAGGGAGAAAACTGAGGATTTCCACGGGACGTCCCCTGACCTCCATTCGCCACACCATCGCTCCCGTATACCCATACGCAAATAACTTCAGAATTCACTGAGTATGTCTCCTCAAACTAGTCACAAAGGTATCACCGGCGTGGCTCGCACAAACTGTCTGCAGGGAGACGAAATGATTGCAGAGCTGTTAAACGACTGACTTGTCCCCAAGAAGCTTAGGGGCCGGAGGCGCCGCCTATAGAATGTGTCATCGGAGGCCCCGCCCACAGGGGCGTGGCTGTGCTTCAACACCCACCGCCCCAGCGCGGGCCTGCGAGGAACTCGATTCGGACTACTTAGCGTCTGGTGCCGGACTCCGGAAGGCGCTCGGGTCACCTACGGCCGACACACTGACCACCTCGGAACTATCAGTCTCTCCAAAGAAGGACGCGCGGAGCCGCAGGGCGGAGCTCGCGTGAAACACGCCCTCCGGGTAGTGCTTCCGGGACGGGGGGCGGGGCCTCCGGAAGTGGCCGGCCGCGGTCCGAGGCTCGTTGTTTCAGCGGCGGACGGGGAAGGAGGAGCAGGTGCTCCGGCGGCTCCGCGGGCTGTGAGGTGTGGTGCCCGCCGCACGGCTTCAGCCGGGACTGCGAGCTGCCGAGCGGTGGGGTGAGAAGCGCCCGCTTCTAGAGCTCGCCATGTCGCGGGGCTCCATCGAGATTCCCCTCCGGGATACTGACGAGGTGGGTGCCGAGCGCGGAGCGGGGGAGGGCTGTGAACTTGGAGGATCCCAGCGCCGACTTCGCTCCGCTGGGCTTTTCAGCGGAGAGCCGCTGTCTAGCTCCCCGGCCCAGGCTCCGCTCAGCCGCTCACCTTTCCGGCTGCAGGGACTTCGGGAAAGTTCGCCTGCAGCCTTGTTGACAGTCCTCGGCTGTCTTCCTAATTCCGGGGCGCAGGGGTGTGAGCGCCGCGTAAACCTCACCGATTACAGAGCGGGCTCCATGGCCCCCGGGTCTACCTGCTGCTCGAACTCGCAATCTTTTTTTTTTTTTTTTTTTTAACCTCTCTGGGGATCTGAGAGGTCGCTCTTAATGCCTTCGAGCAAGAGTCTGTCAAGGCACACCGTAAGCATAGCTCCCTCGGCCAGTTAAGGGGCCCGAGATTTAGCCGCTCCTGTGTGTGATGGCAACGGACCCACTCTCCTCCCTGGGTGGCGTGCGATTCGTCTCCAGCTCCAGCTTTGCTTCAGTCTTCTGGGTATTTCACAGTTTTAATTTTGTCAGAGGTAGAATTTATTTCTAAAATCCTATGGACTTAGGTGTATTCCAGGACATTATTATCTTTGCCCACATTTCAGACATGTATGTGACACGCCATACTGCCTCCGTGGTTTATGTGTGCGTTGGCATTCAACTTTGCCTGGCCTCTGGGGCCGTGTTTCTCAAGGTCTCAGACCTATGGCATCAGGGCGTCATTGGATTATAGGTCATACAAGGTTTCATTTTGGTTTTGAGTGAGCAAGTCATTGGGAAAACTACTAACAGGATTTGTTGTCTGCTTTTGTATGCTTTGGCCAAATCAGACTTCCAACCTATTTGCCATGTGTTTCCTAAATATGAGCATGTGTTAGTTCACCCCGTTGAAAGTAAGTGCACACCGTTTTTATATGCACACTGATGAGTATTCACAAAGCACAGAGAAGAAAAACTGTGAATTTAAAAGGAAATAAAACGTTTATTTTGTGTTTTAGGTCATCGAACTTGACTTCGATCAGTTACCAGAGGGAGATGAAGTTATCAGTATTCTGAAGCAGGAACACACACAACTGCACATATGGATTGCTTTGGCGGTCAGTATTCATATATATATATATATTGTTGTTATTGTTGTTGTTGTTTGTTTTTTGTTTTCAAGTGCAGTAGTAGCCCACGTGATTAACTCAGTTGTACACAATAAACCATCTGTATGAAAATTAGTTATGCCAGGCATGGTGGCACACACCTTTAATCGAAGCACTGGGGAAGCAGAGGCAGGTTGATCTCTGAGTTTAAGGCCATCCTGGTCTACTTCCAGGACAGTGAGGGCTACACCACCTGACTTTAAAAAACAATGAAAAGACAAATAATTATATTATCATTTATGGAACAATAAGGGCAGTTTCCTAAGTACAACTCCAACGTAAACTAATGTCTGTTGATAAAGGCAAGAATTGTTTAAAGTAAATAGTTCTCTATATTGAGGTTTTAATTACTTAGTGGTAATTCATTGAAGCTTGGCTTATGTATAGATAGACGGACTAAACATTGCTTTTCATAACATTTCTTCTTAAACATTCTGGAAGGTGATTAGGCGCCAAGCTAACACATAAAAAAGCCCTTTGGGGGTCAAAGTTATCCCAGCCTTTCATTTTTTTTTGTCATACTTGTTCTTACCTCTGTAATATTAACACTACTGGAAATTCTCAGCAAAACCTAATCTGAGAGCATAAAACTTTCAACCCTACTCCCTGGCACCATGTTTCCTTTTTATGAGAAATAGTAAGATGAACTCTGTACTCATTATTCCTAAACTAGTAGGCTGCCAGTGGCTTTCAGATACAGATATCTAAGAAGTTCCTAACGTTACCGTGATGGTCAGAATAGGAGGTTTGGAACGGGGCATGTCTTTGCTCAGATGTCCTACGGATTGAACCTGCATCTTCGCAAATGCTGAGCAAACACTCATCTGCTAAGCTGTTACCCCAGCCTTGTTTTTACCTTTTATCTTGAGTCTTACCAAGTTGCCCAGGCTGGCCTTGAACTTTTCGTCTTCCTCCTTAGTCTTCCAAGTAGTCATTCAAAAAAAAAAAAACAAATAATTATTATTGCTCAGTTTACAACTTGATGGATTTCTCTGAGACATTTCTGTATATGCATATATTGTGCATTGGTCATATCTACCTTCCTCTCTACCCTGTAATGGCCTCTAGCCATTTTCCTGAAAATGACATGCTTCATTCTTTATCAGTAGGTAGAACTCTCTTACATGTATAGTATATTTATCATTGATGGGCACCTATGCTGATTCCATAGCCTAGCTATCATGAACTGTGCCACACTGAAAGTGGATATGCAGGTAGTGTTTGTATGTGCTGACTTTTTCCTTTGGATATAAGACTGGGAGTGGTATAGGTGGGTCATATGGTAGTCCTGCTTTTAGACTATGAGGAACCTCCCTACTGCTTTTCCCCATCCTTGCCAACATTCGTTATTGTTAATGCTATTGGTAATAGCCATTTTTACTAGGGTGAAGTATAATCTCAGTATATTTTTTAATATATTTTTGTTTATTGGAATTTTTTGTTTTGTTTTAAAAGATTTATTTATATTTTATGTGTATGAGTACTTTGCCTGTATGTATTCTTGTATGCCACATGTATGAGGTCAAACAGAGTGTTGGACCTCCTGGAACTGGAGGTGTGGATAGTTATTAGCTGCTGTTCAGGTGCTGAGAACCAGGTCCTCTATAAGAACAGCAAGCACTCTTAGCTACTGAGCCATCTTTCCATTCCCTGATTTGTTTGTTGTTGTTTGGGGTAGTGTTGTTGTTTGAAACAGAATCTCATGCAGGCCAGGCTGTTCTCAAACCAGCTATTGGTCTGTGGCTGGCCTCGAACTCTTGATCTTCCTGCCTTCACCTTCCAAATGCTGGCATTGTAGGTTTATGCCACTGTGCCCAGCTCACAGTGTACTTTCCATATACACTTTTCTGATGACTAAAGATGCTGAACATTTTTCATGTATTTACTCTTTGGGAAGCGTCTCTGTCATATCATTGGCCCGTACTGCTTGGCTTACTTATTCTTGTGTTTGTTATTTGGTTGGTTTCTGAGTTCTTTATGTATTCTGGAGATGGAGTCTCTGTTAGGTGAATAGCTGGCAAAGATTTTCTCTACTCAGTAAGCCATCTTCTTCACTGTTTACTCTTTCCTTTGCTGTGTGGACACTTTAAGTTTATTGTAGTTCTGTGTGTCAATCTGTGCTTTTGTTTCCTGAAATGTCTTCTCTAAAGGAATCTTCTTAGCTGGGTGTAGTGGCATACTTCTAAAAGCCGGCATTTCAGAGCCTGAGGCAGGAAGATTACAAATTTGAAGCTAGTCTAGACTACATATTGATAGTTTCCAAAAACAAGTATCTTCCATTCACACGTGGATATACAAAAAAGTATTTCTACTGACAGACATTGCCATATTGGCTAGAAGAGTCAACTTTTCCTATTCCCTGGAGATTCTGTTATTGATTCTGTTATTAATTAGAATTGTTATTAGTGGTAAAATAATCTGATGAAGTCTTGTAAGTTACTGTTGGGGAAACTGTAGTGTTGAGTTTAAAGAAAACTTTGTTCAGGTCCCAACATGAATGCTGTTTGTCCTTAAGCAATATTCTAACTTCTGAGTCTGTTCCCTCATCTAAACTATGAGGATGTAAGTACTCACTTTATCAAGTAGTTGTAAGGGTCAGAGGAAGTGTGTGTTGCTCCTGGCGTGCTATGTGACCAGTAGACACTAGTTAATATAGAGTGGATATCCCTTTTATATTACCCATGAGGCAGACACCTAGGGAAGTTAATAATCTGTCCTAAAGTCACTGATAATTTTTGATAGAGCCAAAACCAGAACCCAGATTGGTTTTGTTTCTTTTGAGACAGGATCTCTTGTAGCATGTTAGGCTTCTATTTATTCTTCGCTGTGGGTGAGGTTAGTATGTATGGTGTATACATCTGCTTGCATGGTGCCCTTCTATATATGTATATGGAGGCCAGAGGTCAACATGAGTGTCTCTCTCTTTTTTTTTTTTTTTTTTTTTTTCTTGGAGACAGAGTCTCACTATATGGCCCTGGCTGGCCTAGAATTTAATTACATAGACCAGGCTGGCCTCAAACTCATAGAGCTCCATCTGTGTTTGTCGCACAGATGCTAGGATTAAAACTAAATTACCACATCTGGCTCCACATTATTTTTTGAGACGTGGTCTCTCTCTAAACATAGAGTTCCCCATTTCATTTAGAGTGATTGGCCAACAAGCTCCCAGGTTCTATCTCTCTCTCTTATTTCCTCAGTATTGGGGTTAAACTATTACTAGATGAGAAACAGAAATGTCTTTTGTGATTCCAATTTTAATAGGTTTATTCACGTCTAATTGGCTTTGGTAAACTGCTCCTGTGTGAACTGTACTACTCGGTATTGAACAAGGGTGTACCTGTTGAGCTTCCGCCAGCCAGTTGAGGTCAATGAATGTGTCCAGTGCCCCAAAGTTTCTTCCACTGTTCTTTCCCAGCCCCTCTGTTTCCAGACAGCACTGATCTGCTCTACTTACATTTTTGTTGTTAAGCATTTTCTAGAGTCTTAAAGAAGTAGAATCATAGTATATATTCTTTTGGTAGAAAGGCTTCTGTGAGTGTAATTATTTTGAGATTTATTTATGTTGTCAATAGTTCACACCTCTGCATCACAGAGATATTCCACAGCTGGTTTATCAATTCACTTGTTAATCTTTGCCTTCCAGTTTTTTGCTATTCAAAGAAAGGTTCTATAAACATTTGTGTAGGTTTTTTATGTGGACACATGTTTAGTGATTTTTAATTTTCTTTTCGCCTGCAGTTGGAGTACTACAAGCAGGGGAAAACAGAAGAGTTTGTGAAGCTGCTGGAGGCAGCACGGATAGATGGCAATTTGGACTATCGAGACCACGAAAAAGACCAGATGACTTGCTTGGATACATTGGCAGCCTACTATGTGCAACAGGCTCGGAAAGAAAAGAACAAAGACAACAAAAAGGATCTTATTACACAGGCAACCTTGCTGTATACAATGGCTGATAAAATTATTATGTATGACCAGGTAAGTCAAATTTGTTGTAATTTATGACAGCACAAACTACCACTTCAAAGCAAAATATGTGTATAAGCAGATTCTTTGTGAAAGAATTTTAACTAAAATAATTGATGATACAGTCAAAAAGAAGGATTTATTAAAGTCACAATTGCATTAGTCATGTACTGTTAATTTGTGCAGATTTAGTATATATGTACATGTTGAGTCCGTAATCCCAGGATTCTCAAGTAAATTTCAAGCAGATTTTAAGAACTGTGACCTTTGTTTTGTTGTTACCAGCACAGATTTGCATTTCAGGGTGAACTTCTCATTTGTCCATTGAGATTTTTCTTGGTAGCTAGCACCTCTGGTCACTCACAGAGGAATGTTGTACTTCCACCCTTTGTGGGAAGCATTTGGTTTTGCATGCTCTTGGTAAATTGTCTGCAGTCTTAGTAGAATCTGTGCATTACAGAACCATTTGTTGGGAAGAGCCTGCTTCTGCCTGCTCGAGGGTGACAAAATGGATCAAGCTGATGCACAGTTTCATTTTGTACTTAACCAATCTCCAAACAATATTCCAGCCCTTCTTGGTGAGTGATCTTCAGCAGGGACCTTAGGTTATAGTTGGTCAGCACTAGCAAGGAGCTTTTGTTTGTATGTATATATGTATTTGTGTGTGTGTGGTTTTATGTTTTTTGTGTATGTGTATATGTAGTGTATAAGTATATATTATATATGTACATATATATGTATGTAATAAGTTAGTGTGTGTATGTATGTCTATAGAAAGAGCCCTGGTTAGTTTTTTATTAGTTTGATACAAGAGAATCAAATGGAAAAAGGAACCTCTATCAGATTGCCTTAGGCAAAACTGCAGGGCATTTTCTTGATTGATAATTAATAGAGGAAGCCCTAGCCCACTGGAACAGTGCCAGCTCTGGGCAGGTAGTTTTGGGTGATATAAAATAATAAAATAAAATACCAGGCTGAGCAAGTCAGGAGGAGCAAGCCAGAAGCAGCATTTTCCCATGGCCTCTGCTTGAGTTCCTGCCCTAACCAACTTTCATGATAGACTAAACTATAAGCTAAAATAAGCTCTTTCCTCCCCATGTTGTTTTGGTCCTGATGTTTATCACAGCAGTCAAAAGCAAAATAGAGTAAGTTATTATTTTCTCCCGAGGAGTCAACAAATAATCTCTTGATAGATAACTACAAGATAGCTATTTATATTGTTATTTTACATAAAGACTTTTAGGACTAAAATAATGCATGACCTATGGAAAACACATTTTAATATGATAATTAACTATTTTCATGTATTTCTTACCAAGACATACATTAGTGTATATATAGTAAATTTGTGTTCTTTAATCAACAATGTTTGTTTGTTTAAATCACCACAGGGAAAGCTTGCATTTCATTCAACAAGAAGGATTACAGAGGAGCTCTGGCTTACTATAAAAAAGCATTGCGTACTAACCCAGGATGTCCAGGTAGGAGAAATTTTAATTCTAAGCTGTTTAAAATGTTGAAGATTGGTTATAAAAAGATACTTTAAGAGTAGTGAAATGACAAGATCAAAGTTATTTTATTCTGGAGTGGAAAAATGGCGGAATTTGAATCCCTGTTCCATGGAAAAGCTAAGCAGATGTAGTAGCTATCTGTAATCCCAGCACTCAGAAGGCAGAAATAGGATGCTGGCACAAGCCAGCTAGGTACACTGGTGAGCTCTGGTTTCAGTAAGAGGCTCTGCCTGGGTAAATAAGGTAGAGAAAGATGGAAGAAGATACATAGTATCAACCCTGCCCCCACCAAGACTGAATTTTCTTGGTGTTTGATTTAAAACGTGAATGGCAGATCATACTACATTTTTGACCTGTGCTACTTTTTTTCCAACATATTTTTTCACTTGGTATGTTTTTATTGTGTATCAACTATGTGCCAGGCACTGTGCAATGCAGGAATGCAACAGTGAAACAAAAGACAAAAGTTCCTGTCCTCTCAAGTAATTTACCTTACAGTGAATTGAGTGAGAAAAATAGATACTATAAAAGGTATTGGTAACCCCCTGAGAACTTGAAGCAAATTAGAGCTTTGAGAAACATTGGGAGTTACTTACAAAGGGTGGCTGGAAAATTCATCAGGGCTATAAAGTGCTAGAATAACCAAGGATCATGCAGACAGGGGAGACTATCATCCTGGGAAGAGCACAGCAGGTGCAAACATCCTCAGAAAACTTCTTGGCAAATTTGAGAAATACTATGTGTATCCAGAATGGAAATAGATGGAAAGTAGTAAGAAATAAGATCAAAGATACTGCCCAATGCTTCTCGTGTTGAACATCTGAGAGTATATTAGAGACTTCAAGCTTTTGACAGAGTTGAGAGGTCTTGGAGGGCTTTGTGCAAAGAATGCTGTGATCTGACTTATGTTTAAGAGTCCTGTTGAGGGGCTGGAGAGATGGCCTAGCAGTTAAGAGCACTAGCTGCTCTTCCACAGGACCAATTTCCAGATTCAGGATTCCTAACTCCACACAAACATACATGCAGATAAAACACCAATGCGCAATCAGTCAGTCAGTAGGAGTGCCATCGAACTACTGCCTACAGACTAGAGTAGGATGTGAGGTGAGTAAGCAAGGACAGAGGTAGCATGACCAGGGAGGAGATTCTTGCAAGCATTCAGGTCACGGACCAATTAAAGCTCACAACATGGATATACATGTGGTCATGTTCTGGCATTTTGAAAGGAGAGCCAATGTAAAATGTGAGGCAAAAAGAGCAAGAGTCAAAAGCTGAGCAAGTAATATTAAAAGTGGAACTACGTTTTACTACATTTGGAAAACAGTCCAAGAGAAATTAGTTTTAGATATGAAAAGGTTGAAATGCCTGTCTGAGGTACAAGAAGGCAGACTCTTATCTTGGAATTCATGAAGGAAGTCTGTGATGAACAGATTAACTTAGAAAGCACCAGTCTACTGCTGGTGCAAAAGCCTGGAGTGTGAGCCAGATGTGGTAGCACATGTCTGTAATCCTAGCACTCAGGAGAGGCAGAGGCAGGTGGATCTCTGTGAGTTCAAGGACAGCCTGGTCTATAAAGTAAGTCCAGGACAGCCAAAGCTACACAAAGAAACCTGTCAAGAATCACATCTCCCACCCCCAAAACAAAAGTCCTGGAGTGTGCTTGAAGACAGGAGTAAGCGTAGACATGAAAGAGGCCCTGCGACATGGTAAAGCAGTGGTTCTCAACCTTCCTGATGCCTGTGACCCTTTAATACAATTCCTCATTTGTGGTGACCCCAACCATAAAATTATTTGTGTTGCTACTTCATAACTGTAATTTTGCTACTGTTATGAATTGTAACTTAAATATATTTTCCAGTCATCTTCAATGACCCCTATGAAAGGGTCGTCTGACCCCAAAGGAGTCACAACCCACAGGTTGAGAACAGCTGCTGTAAAGTATAAGGGTTCGAAAAATGAAAGACTTGGGAAAGCATCCTAAGGAGTAGCCAGAGATAAGAAGAAACTCAAAAGTAATGTCCTTGAAGCCAAATGTGAAGCGTTTCTTAAGGGGAAGGTTATAGATTGTGTCACATTGTCTGCTTAGGCCAGTGAAATGGGCAGAATCGAGCAGAGTGCAAATCACTAGTGATTTGGTGGGAATAACCCCTCACTAGAGTTGGTGCCAGAGGAAAAGAAGAAAGAAATGAGAGTCCACAGGTGTTTAATCAGTTGAAGCATCTTGTCCGGAAAAACAGGAATGGGCTGGCAGCCTGAAAGGAAACGGAATCCATAGACTTTTCTGTAAGATGATAGAATGTTTGACTATGGGTGAGAATGGTCCAGAGAGGAAAATATTATTTGTAATGCAGGAAAAATGAGAGGCAGTATTGTCATAGCATCTTCAAATAGATGAGACCAGTGGAGGATAGCCTTAGGGAGGGACTAAGGCTGTTTGTGTTTCGATGAGTTAGGTTATATCAGCATAGCCCAGAAGTGAATGACAGCAGCTGTAGGTACTCAGACACAGACTTGTTCTCTATTTAAATACTAGGGTTATTCATGCATGCACCAGTGCACATGTTTACATTTGTTCGTGTGTGTGTGTGTACGCACATATATGCAATAATAACTTTTAAATAAAAAAATGGAGCCGATAGTTGTGGTGTACTGCAGCAGGTGCTACAAGATAAGAAAAATGCCAATATTACAGTTATTCTGTTGTATAGTGAAAGTAGTACCCATAAGAGGAGACAAGGATTGGAATGATATGGTCTGACTCCTAATAAATCAAGTTTGTGGTAGGCCAACAAACGTGTCTTAAAGAGTCCAGACACTAGAAATTAAACTCTTAAAGTGTCCTAGGTTGACAGGGCAAATGACTTGATTTTATTTATTTTTTTTAGCTGAAGTTCGTTTAGGAATGGGCCATTGCTTTGTCAAACTTAACAAACTGGAAAAAGCTCGACTAGCATTCAGCAGAGCCCTGGAACTCAACTCTAAGTGTGTGGGAGCGCTGGTTGGACTGGCTGTTCTAGAGCTCAACAATAAAGAGGTATGGGAGGAATGATGGCCTGTAGCTTCAGGTTTATCAGGCCTGCTGATCCTTATCTAGGACTCCTAGAACGACTTATACTTTAGAAATCAAGATTTCAGGTTATAGATAGAAAATGTGATGCCTGTGCTTCAGGCACCATCCCGAAAGCAAACACATTTCTGTGGGATAGCCATGAGAAGAGAGCCTTGCAGCTTAGGTAAGATGTCCCTACCAGGTGATTCTGCTTTAAGACCAGCACACACACCACACACACGCCTCAAAATGGTTTTAGAACTTTGTGAAGCTTAGAATCTCAGCTGAAAGGTCGCAGGCCCGCAGATCTGTCTGAGATGCTTGTGACGAAGTGACACACCCACACTCGCCACTCCCCCGACTTAAACGTTAGTGTTTTTATAGTTTACTGAACAAAGTGTCCGAGGTCTCACATCTGACACTACAGTGCCATCAAGCTCAAAGCTTTTGAATAACTTTATATTGACCCCTCCTTAATGTGTGCCTTTCCCCAGTGCCTGTTACCTCACAGTCATAAGTCGGTTGCTGCAGCCTCGGATGTCTTTTTGGTCCATTAGTCTCACAGGAGGGAAGGAAGCAAGAGGCTTTCCCACAGAAGTTCCAGCTGATATGGAAAGGCAGTTCCTGTCCTGTTTCTTTATTTGATTGTCCAAAAGGTTGCCAGTGTTTCTCAGTATCAGCTCTGTTGACAGTTGAGCTATGAGTTGTCTCTATCATCTATTCTAACATAGAGTTGTCTCTCTATTGTAGAATGTTTACTAGTGTCTCTGGCCTTTACTACTAAATGCTGGTACCATCTCCCAGTAGTGATGACAAAAACTGACATTGTCCCCAGTGAAAATTTCTGCCTTATGCCTATCTCTAGAGAGGGAGAATAGATTATCTTGATTAGTTTGACTCAATCATGATTTGTCACCAAGGATTGCAAAAAGGGAAGGGAGCTTTCCTTCCAGAAATCAAAAGGTCTCACAGACTGTAAAATCTATTCTGAGGCCAGACATGGTAAGGCATGCTTTTAATCTTAGCACTCAGGAGACAAAGAGAGGCAGATCTGTAAACGTGAATCCAGTTTGTTCTACATAGATGACTTTAGGCCAGCCAAAGATACATGATGAGACCATGTGTTTATAAAGAAAGAATGGAAGGAAGAAAGGAAGCTGTGTCCTGTTAGCAAGGTAAAATGGCTGCCATGTCAAAAAGACGGCTAAGGCAGGACTAATAAGTGGACAACCTCAAACAAGAACTGAATAAGAAATAGGAGGAGGGCTAGAGACAGCTCAGCCGCTAAGAGCACTGGCTGCGCTTCCTGAGGACCCGGGAATTCCCAGCACTCACATAGCAGTTCACACCTGTCTATAACTCCAGTTCCAGGGCTCTGACACCCTCACACAGACATACATGCAGGCAAAACACTAATGAACTTCAATCAAAAATAAATTTAAAAAAAGGAAAAAGAAGGAAAGTGGCACACACCCTGTACTCACTCACAAAAATCTAATACTGAGATTAAAATGGGGATTTCACTACAAATGAATATTGAAAAATTGTAAGAGGGGTCTGGGGAGATGGCTCAGCATTACTTGAGCACTTGCTGCTCTTTCAGAGGACCTGAGTTCGGTTCCCAGCACCCACATTGTAACTTACAACTGTCTAAAACTGCAGTTCCATAGAATCTGTTGCCTTCTTCTGGCCTCCACAATCAGTGTATACATTTGGTGCAGAGGTATACAGGTAAAACACTCATACATATTAATAAAAATAAATAAGTCTTAGAAATTGGTTTTCTAGGGCTGGAGAGATGGCTCAGTGGTTAAGAGCACTGGATGCTCTCCCGGGGTTCTGAGTTCAATTCCCAGCAACCGCATGACAGTCATAGAATGAGATCTGGTGCCCTCTTCTGGTGTGCAGACATACATGTAGGCAGAACATTGTATACATAATAAATAAATATAAAAAATTTTAAAAAAAAAAGGAAATTGGTTTTCTAGTCTTTGTCGTCAGAGTCAGCATAAGTTATTAGAACTGGTATCAAATAAACTTTTGTTAAGAAAACTAAATTGTAACGATTTGGTGTTCCCCTATTTGGAATGTTACATCCTTGTGGAAGAAGAGTCTTGTGGTATTGGACTTTATTTCTTGAGAGTGAAGAAAACTGAACAGTGCTAACTAAGTGATGTTTTTCACTCAGCTCTGTTACATTGTTTTCTCCTAGGCTGATTCCATCAAAAATGGTGTGCAGCTTCTTTCCAGAGCCTATACTATTGATCCTAGCAACCCGATGGTACTGAACCATTTGGCAAACCACTTTTTCTTCAAAAAGGTAAAAATTATTTATGTGAATCTTTAAACCTGATGTTTCTGAATATACTCAGTACATGATTTTTGTTTAACTAGGGAAGAAATTTGAAAATGTCATTTTGTTTTTGCTTTATTCCCAAATTAGAACTTGTATTAGTTTCTGGGGCAGAGCACATCCATTCTAATATGCATGGCACTTTGCACTGTGTGCAGCCTGCGGTCGGGTGTCAGATGAGTAAGACTGCTGTCTGCACTCAAGGAAGCAGGCGCGTAAGCACATAGAAATGTGAAAGGAAAGGCCTCTGCTCACACAGAAATGAGGAAGTGATCAGATGGTGAAGGGGCCATTTCACAGTATACAAGTTTTCCACTGTGTTAAGCTGGGTGTCACTAGGTAGTTGAAAGAGAAAAGGCATGGGGTGGAGAAAGCCCCAGCCTTTGGAGAAGGCAGACAAAGCATGTAGCCGACTACAACAGGTGCTGTGTTAGGCCCAGGTAGCGAGCATCTGCTTCATAGAATTTGCTGTAGGTGTCTAGGTGCCAGGGTCAGTGGTGGTCCTGTTTGTACATGTTGATCTTGTCTGTAATTCCACCAGTTTTGTGGAAACAACAGTATTTAAATTTCTTAACATGCCAAATCCAAGATACCATTGATGAAGTTTTTCATTTTTAAAGTTTTATTAGCATACATTTATCATACTTAATGGGTTTAACTGTGACATTTCCATAAATGTATATAATATGCCTTGATCATGTTCCTCCATTTTTCTCTCATCCCCCTCCTGCTGATCCTTTCCTCTTCCCAATTAGTTCCTCTGCTTTTTTGTCTTTTCATTGGTGATCCAGTGCGTCTAATTAGGGCTGCTTGGAGCAGCTTGGGTGAGAGGTTGTTTATAAGCTTATGGGCGGCTTACCAGAGGCTACACTGCCAAAGAATGTCTCACCACCAATGGCAAAGTTTTCATACATTAAACAGGAAAGCTTAATCTGCCATGTTAGAACCAGAGACTAAATTGTACTATAAACTTTAAAATACTGTAACAATTTAGGTAAAAGGTGACAAAAGTGTATCAGCCTTACTAATGTAAGCTACTATGGTGTTTCTGTTGTTACTCATGTACTCAGTGCTTACTATATCCCAAGCACTGTTAAAAGTACATTCCCTGCACTTCCTTCTGTATTGGCCACACCTACCCTATGAGGTAAATAGTCTGGTCCTTCCCTCCCTCCCTCCCTCTCTCTCTCCTCCTTCCTTCCTTTCTTGAGTGTGTGAGTGTGTGTGTGTGTGTGTGTGTGTGTGTGTGTGTGTGTGTTTGCACGCACATGTACACGTGCATATGAGTGCACAACTGTGTGGAGGCGAGCGGCCGGTGCCAGGATCTTCCTCAATCACCTTTTCATTTTTTTTAAGAAGGTGTGTGTGTGTGTGTGTGTGTGTGTCTGTCTGTCTTTGTGAGTGTTTCACCTGCATATATGTATGTATCTGTACCAGATAGTGTCTAATGCCCAAAGAGATGAGAAAAGGCATTGGACTCCCTGAAAGTGGAGTCACAGAGGTTGTGAGCACCATATGGGTTTGTCCTCTGCAAGAGCAGCAAGTTCTCTTGACTGCTGTGTCTTTTCTTTAATCCTTCTCACCTTATTCTTTCAAGATGGCCTCACTGAATCTCTAGTTCGCTGGTTCAGTTAGTTGGTTGGCCATTGAGCTCTCTCTTTCTCTGCCTCCCGACACTAAGGTGACAGACACATGGCCAGCTTGTGTGTGTGTGCTAGGGTGCTCAGGTCCTTGTGACTGCATGGTTCTTACCAACTGTGCCCAGTTTTTTGATGAGTAAATTGACACGGAATTAGTAGCTTAGAGCTTAGTGCTGCCTCATCCCTGACAGGAGCTTCACTTCTGCAGTTATAGATACAGTGATTATTCGTTAAGCTTATAGCTGTTCAGTCATTCTTTGTAAACTGATTATTCGTTAAGGTTGTAACTGTTAGAATGCTAAAAGTTGAGCTACTGAAGGAGATGAAAATAAACTTTATAGCTAAATGAAATGTTACTCATTAAAATAAATCACTATTCAAGCAATCTTCTGACATCACTAAATTGATTTTTCTGGTGTCAAATTCAGGATTATAGTAAAGTGCAGCACCTGGCTCTCCATGCATTCCACAACACAGAGGTAGAGGCTATGCAAGCAGAAAGCTGTTACCAGCTGGCTCGATCATTCCATGTTCAGGTGAGACCATGTCAGCCTTTCTAAATATGTAGCCCTTTACTCACGAGATTTCATCTTCTGACACTCTTGACATGTTGTTGGTCGGTTTTGTTTTCCTCTCTCAGGAAGATTATGACCAAGCCTTTCAGTACTACTATCAAGCCACACAGTTTGCTTCATCCTCCTTTGTACTGCCATTTTTTGGTTTGGGACAAATGTATATTTATCGAGGCGACAAAGAAAATGCATCTCAGTGTTTTGAGAAAGTTTTGAAAGCTTATCCTAACAATTACGAAACTATGAAAATTCTTGGCTCTCTGTATGCTGCTTCAGAAGATCAGGAGAAACGAGACATAGCCAAGGTATGTTGTAAACCTTAGGTACCCTGAGATTCCAGCTGTTGCTTGTACAGCCGTGAGAAGTGATGGTTAGCTGAGCGTCACACATTTGGCTTCCTAAGCAGATTACAGCAGCCATGTTTTTGTGTTTTCTGTTTTGTTTTGTTTTGTTTTTCCTTTGACAGCATTAATGATCTCATTTATCCCAGGGCCATTTGAAGAAGGTCACAGAACAGTATCCTGATGATGTGGAAGCGTGGATTGAATTGGCCCAGATCTTAGAACAGACTGATATCCAGGTATTGACGTCTACTTTTCCTATCCTAAATGCTGTGTCCTAATAAGCCGGTGTGG
Organism: Psammomys obesus; assembly: GCF_907164565.1. Classification (NCBI taxonomy): domain Eukaryota; kingdom Metazoa; phylum Chordata; class Mammalia; order Rodentia; family Muridae; genus Psammomys; species Psammomys obesus. The sequence continues at coordinate 15,990,215 of NW_026596088.1, read as the reverse complement.
TGTGTCTCTTTGCACTGTGAGTAAACCTTTACTCTGTCCACCATAAACATGCAGGGTGCCCTTTCAGCCTACGGAACAGCCACACGCATCCTGCAGGAGAAGGTGCAGGCCGACGTCCCTCCTGAGATTCTGAATAACGTTGGGGCCCTTCATTTTAGACTTGGAAACCTAGGCGAAGCAAAGGTGGGGATACAGAAACCTTCTCTTTTTTCTGTGCTTGACCAAGCTGCAGACACTTTGCTCAGCCATCTCCAATAACAATCTGCTTTCTTCCTCACAGAAATACTTCCTGGCCTCACTGGACCGTGCGAAGGCAGAAGCCGAGCATGATGAACACTATTACAACGCCATCTCTGTTACCACATCCTACAATTTAGCCAGGCTCTACGAGGCCATGTGTGAATTCCACGAAGCCGAGAAACTGTACAAAAACATTTTACGAGAGCATCCTAACTACGTTGACTGTAAGAATTTAGGCTTTTCCAAGGTTTCACTCTCTGTAGTTTCATTTGCCTACACTCAACTCTGCTCTCAAAACAGTATATTAAAAATTCCTTAAGTAATTCATAAATTTCAAATTGTGGACCATCCTGAGTGTCATGATGAAGCCTCATGCGTCTCCATTCCACCCAGCCCAGGGTGTGAATCATCCCACTACTCGATGCCATTCTGTCAGTGACTGAGTAGTCCTTTCAGAGAGCAGACTGACTGTTGGGGTGTCCATATTTGTGCAGTGACCCTTACTGTATTTTGTAGTGGTCCCAGCCAGGGCTGCTGGCACATGTCTTTCCTTCCAGCACTCCAGAGGTAAAGGCAGGTGGAACTTTGTGAACTCCAGGCCATCCTGGTCTACATAGTTAATTAAACGCCAGCCAGAGCTTTATAGTAAGACCCTGTCTAAAAAAGAAAAAGAAAAAAAGAAAGGTTGACCTAGTGACGCAGTTTCTCTTCTGCCTGGTTAGAGTGATGTGTCGTCATGCGTGGGTCTCTCCTGTCTGAGACAGGTAACAAAGCATGACTGTCCAAGATGTCAGACTTCAGTGTTGGGGTCCTTTAGATGTGAGAGTGTAAAGATAAATTAAATGTGCACTTTCAGGCTATCTGCGCCTGGGAGCCATGGCCAGAGATAAAGGAAACTTCTATGAAGCTTCAGATTGGTTTAAGGAAGCTCTTCAGATCAATCAGGTTGGTTTTGTTGATGAAGTTTCAGAAATTCACTCTCTACCTTTCAAAATCAGGTTGTCCATTTAATGACTGTGATCTTTCTAGTAACCCTGTCATCTCTGGTTTTACTGACTAGTTCTGTCTTTGTTTATTTCACTTGTTAAAGATTTTAACAAGTGTAATAGTTTGTATGATTAGTCAGGATCATTTTTTTAAATATATAACTATTTCCCTTCCGCTTCCTTCTTTGTCTGCATCCTGTCCCCTGTGCTCAGCCCTGCAGCCTGCCAGGAGCAGCTTCCAGAACCAGTCTTAGTTTTCATTGGTGCTCTGAGCTTCTGATGTGGCTCACAGCAAGAGACTGCACACTGCAGCAGAGCCCTGAAAGACAGGTTTACACACCATTAGTGGCTCTTACTGGTGGGCAGTGCACTGTTTTTACTTCATTCGATGCTGTTGCGTGTTGTATGGTGATACAGGCACTAAGTTGTTTTTGCAACTAGCTCTTAGGTCTCAACTCTTAGTCTGAAAACCACCATTGTATTATAGCTGTAAACCTCTTCAACCACTAGCCATTGTAAGAAAAATGACTGATTCCTCAAATCCCAGACTATAAAATTTACTTCTTTATATAGGATCACCCAGATGCCTGGTCTTTGATTGGTAACCTCCATCTGGCAAAACAAGAATGGGGTCCAGGCCAGAAGAAGTTTGAGAGGATATTAAAACAGCCAGCCACACAGAGTGACACCTACTCTATGCTGGCCCTTGGCAATGTGTGGCTCCAGACTTTGCATCAGCCAACCAGAGACCGAGAAAAGGTAATCCCCTGTCTCTGTCAGCGAGATTGGTGTTCTTATTATTGTTGAATTTTTCAGTAATTCTTCTTTTCTCTAGGAAAAGCGTCACCAAGACCGTGCCCTGGCCATCTACAAACAAGTGCTCAGAAACGATGCCAAGAACCTGTATGCTGCCAATGGCATAGGTGACTGGAAGCCTTGGGTCCATGACAACTGGGGAAGTTAATGCGTTTGGGGTGTTCGTAGATCTGGTTTTTCTGATGAGTGCACTTGTTTTAATATTAGGCTTTTAGATGTTTGAGCAGCAGTTAGGACATTCTCACTGTTTTGTGCAACTTTAGGAGCTGTTTTGGCCCACAAAGGATACTTCCGTGAAGCTCGTGATGTATTTGCCCAAGTGAGAGAAGCAACAGCAGATATCAGTGATGTGTGGCTGAACTTGGCACACATCTACGTGGAGCAGAAGCAGTACATCAGCGCTGTTCAGATGGTAAGGTCTTTGCCTCTCCAGATACTTAGATGTTGTATGGAGCCATTGCTTCCTTAATCCTTCTGGCCCCATCATAGAATTTCATGCCATCTCCTCTGATACTGTCTGTTCAGAGGCTTATAACCGTGTAACAATGAGGCCAGGTAGATGTGAGTCCCTCCCAGTTCCATGAATGCATGCCACAGGCAGAGAAGTTCCTCTCTGACCCATTTCCCTCTAGGTAAAGTGGAGTTCACTTAACCTCAGAGAATTTTGTGAGGCTCCAGTCTGAAAAGAGCTGGGCACTAACATGTAGAACAAGTATCCACTAACCGGGAGGGTTCGGTATTTATTCCTTCAGTTTCTGAAATGAACTGAGCTTCAGAAACGTTAGGTGATTTTTGTTGTTGTTATGGAGACAATACAGTCTCTTACATACCTGTGTTAAGTGTTCTCCCATTTCAGCCTCGCAGGGCCCTGGGCTTACAGCCATTCCACTGCCCTCAGTTTAAAAGGTTTATTTTTGTACACGTGTGTGTGTGTGCGTGCATGCACGTGTGTATGAAAGTATGCCATGTGCATATGGAGGCCAGAGAAGGTTTTGAGCTAGAGTTGCAGGCTGTTGTAAACCACTGACCATGGATGCTGGAAGCCAAACTTATGTCCTCTGGAAGAGCGGGAAGCATTTTTAGTCACTGAACCACTAAACCACTTAACCTTCTCCAGTGCTTATCTTTTAAGACAAAAAGAAATACAAACTAGAAAAAAGGAAGACAAAAATAGAAACAAGGCTTGTACCTGTAGAATTTTGTTAGCTTCTGCTTGCTGAGTGCTTGAACTTGAAGGAAAAGTTATATTCAGTGTTCTCGGTACACTAAAGCAGCAAAGTTCTTGGTATCTGTGGGTACAGTATGGTCAGAAAGAAGCTTCTGAACAAAGAGAAGGTAAAAGTAGTCTAGGCTTCAGGAGTTAAACTGGTCAGAGGGAGTCACAGAGCTCAGATTGCATGCACAGCCCAGAAGTTATATTCTCGGAGATAAGCCATCCCAGTCTGCAGAGTAGCCCTACTGCCTTCTAGAAATGCAAATTAGTCATTAGGGATTTCCAGGAAATCACCTTGTCAGCAGGATGTGTGTATGCTTGTGGTCAAAAAGTGTCGTATTTATATAAAGATTAACTGGGGGGCTGGGGAGATGACTGTGTATAGGAGTGCTTGCTGCCTCCTGAGTGCTGATAGTAAAGGCCTGCACCCCCGCTACCCGCTGTGCTGTCTGTAACCGACGTTTCTTTCGCAGTATGAGAACTGCCTCAGAAAGTTCTACAAGCACCAGAACACGGAGGTGGTGCTCTACCTGGCCCGCGCCCTCTTCAAGTGCGGCAAGTTACAGGAGTGCAAGCAGACTCTGCTGAAGGTAACAGCAGTCCCGTGCCGCCCGCCTGCCCGCCACCACTGTTCCCCAGCTGCCTCCTGGTTCTGGCTGTTAAAATCCCTTTTGTGGCATTCAGTCAGAAGAGGTTAACTCGCCTTGCTATGTGTTTACAGGCCAGACATGTGGCACCCAGTGATACAGTTCTGATGTTTAATGTGGCGTTGGTCTTGCAAAGATTAGCTACCTCTGTCCTGAAGGATGAAAAGAGTAATCTGAAGGAAGTCCTTAATGCTGTGAAGGAGCTGGAGCTGGCGCACAGGTGAGAATTCTGAAGAAGACTTGAAAATGTTTTGTTTCCTTAAAACAGTCTCAAAAGATACAAAAAACTGACTTCCCTTAAAAAATTAACCATTAGGGGAAAGCAAGCATTAGTTTAGTTTAGGCCAAAGCACACAGTTGCCATGTGGTGGCGCCAAACTCCGGGGAGAGTCCAGCCACACTGGGCTCTTGAAGCTGGATCTCTGGACCTGGCTGGCTAGCTGTGGGCTTGCCCTAGATTTTTTACTAATCTCTCAGCGGTGTGAGCCAGCAGTTTACACATGTGAACTGTTTTGTCTCCACTTGTGTTGGTTTCATTTTTGTACCAGTGTGTCTTTATGGGATGTTGGTTTTCATCAAGCTGGGATTAAAATCTTATCACTTACTGCTTAACAGATTTATTCAGCTCAGTTCAAATGTGTTTAACCTTATAGGACTTAGCAATTCAGTGTGTGGTAAAGTGAAAACCTCAAGTCTCTGATTGATCAGCTGTGCTTACGGTCATCTCTGTTAATATTTCTTGCTTCATCTGGTGAAGTGTAAGTGCTCTCATGACCCAACCCACCATGCTGACACAGTTTATTAGTCAATTTAGTGTTTCCTGCCTGTTTGTTACGGTTGTTTTTAGTTTACTGACAGTATTAAATACATTTTGCCTTCCTTGATGAAGTTCTGTTTATTAAACACGTGAGGGTCTTAATGATGAGGATTAAGTACAATGTCTTTATCTTCTCCTTTCATTTAGATACTTCAGTTACTTGAGTAAAGTAGGAGATAAAATGAGATTCGATTTGGCCCTTGCTGCCTCTGAAGCCAGGTAAAGCCCTGTTTATAGAAGGTGGCTTTGTGGAAAATAATAGCGTCGCGAGAAAAAGGTGGTCCCTGGCTTTGACAGGGTCACTTACTCTCTCTCTCTCTGGGAGTCCCTCACCTACAGCACTTTCAGACTTGGAGGAAATTGGTGTAGTGTACTTAGGTTGTGGGGAAATCCTTTCTTTTTTATTTTTTTTCTGTTGTCTTTTTGAGGCAGAGTCTTAATCTGCAGCCAGGCTAGAACTCAGACCTTCCTCTCATGCTGGAAGTACAGGCCTGAGCCACCATTCCCACCTGATAAATACTTCTCTGCTTTACTCACACTGTGTCAGTGAATCAGGACAGGAATTCTGAGTTGGGGAACTTAGTACCGCTGATAGTGTTGGTGTGGGTTTAAGGAAAGCAGGTCCTTCTAACTGTGATGCTGTGTCTGTGCATCTGAAATGTTAGGCAGTGCTCCGACCTACTGAGCCAGGCCCAGTACCATGTGGCCCGGGCACGCAAGCAGGATGAGGAAGAACGGGAGTTGCGGGCCAAGCAGGAGCAGGAGAAGGAACTTTTAAGGCAGAAGCTTCTCAAAGAGCAGGTGCGTGCGCACGCTGTGTATTAGGAGCTAGCCCCGTCTACTCTACGTTGCTTTATTCATTGTGAGAACATTTTATCAATGCCCATGCTCCCACCCTAGGAAGAGAAACGTCTCAGAGAAAAGGAGGAGCAAAAGAAACTTCTGGAACAGCGGGCCCAGTATGTGGAGAAGACCAAAAATATCCTCATGTTCACTGGAGAGACTGAAGCCACAAAGGAGAAGAAAAGAGGGGGAGGTGGAGGGCGGGTAAGATCGGGCCCCGCTGCCTGTCATCATTGGGCTTTCTGAAAGGAAGAACATACTTTAGGTGGCTCTGTACTTAGTTCTTAGCCTCCACTTCTCTACCGAGGGATGATAGTCTTCCAACACAGACCACAGTGTCTGGGATGGGCAGCAGTCCCTGCCTTTCTGGGGTATGTGGCACAGTGGGTGAACACTGGGCTTGGCACAAACGTGCTCTGCCGCTCTTCTTCTGCTTACCTCAGCGAGCAGGGGGTCCTATTCTCCTAGTGGTTTAACATACATGATATTCAGGTGAGCAGCCAGTAGAACTGTACTTTGAATCTAGGTCTTCTCCCCAAGGTGAAGGATTTGGTATGACACTCCTTTGTGGTGCTGAGTGGCTGCAGAGACCCATAGCTCCCTGTCAACCAAGTGGTCATGGGGCAGACAACCAGCACCTTTCTGCATTCTGGGGCTAGGTGGCTTAAATGCATTTTTAATTGAAGGTGCGCTTCCCTGTGTTGAGTTCTCAGACAGTTGATAGAACCTCTCATGACAAGGGCTGGGAATGTGGGCCCAGCCAAGCCCCTCTTCCATTTGACTTAGTAAAAGGTCTTTACCTGTCAGAGACCTACAAGAATGCTCTGCAGTCCCTGCAGCCAAAAAATAACTACCATACTTGGAAGTGGCTGACTCTAGTCTCCTTGAATCGCAGCGTTCTAAGAAAGGAGGCGAGTTTGATGAGTTTGTCAATGATGACACCGATGACGACCTCCCTATATCCAAAAAGAAGAAGAGAAGGAAGGGCAGTGGCAGTGAGCAGGAGGGCGAAGAGGAGGATGGTGGAGAAAGGAAGAAGAGGAGAAGGAGGAGGTAGTGTCCTCATTATTGTTTCAAGTGTCTGTAAAATCGAGAGACCTTTTACACTCCATCGCTTCAAACTACTTCCCTGCTTTTCGAAGTCCTGAGTATTTAATTTGCGTGTATCTCTAGGTTGTCCCCTGAAACAGCTGAGAGTCACCCATGTCCTTCCTTTTGTCATTTTGTTACTTGAAGTAGGGTTTCTGTATCCCAGGCCGACCTTGAATTCAGTGTGTAGCCCAGGTTGGCCTTAAACTGAGAGCTGACTTGTCCCTGCCTCCAGTGCACTAGGACTGTTGGCGAGCACCACCATGCCCAGGATTTTGTAATGTGTTTTGGACACAAATGTGGTGTAAAGTGAGCAGCCCGGGTGGCAGCTGGATTGACTGCATGCACAGTACTGGCAATCACTGAGCCCTTCCTCTCTGGAATGTGAATGGTGGTGACAGTGCCCTTTAACCACCTAGTGCCATCGTTGTAATATCCGGGATGCCCCATGCTTTCCTGCCCAGGAGTCTTCTTCTGGCTGTTTTATCCAGGCCCGCCCTTCTATCCCTGGACAGTTGTCCTTGAGAAAGAACCTGTGAATCCATTCAGACCATCACTTGTGTAGCTGTGGTGAGGATCTCGGTAGCAACTGGGAAGGGAGGAAGAATAGGGGAAAGATTTAGAGATACAAAACCCAGGTTGTTTCTCACTCAGTCACTGCACCAAACACAGATTGCAGTGTAGATGAAGGAGGAAGCTGCACAGGGACAAGTTAGCGGCAGATGTCATTGGCTGGCAGTCTGTATGCCCTGTGCCCTTGAGCGCATATAGCGTAGCTGAGGTCGGCATCCATACAGAGGGTACTACTGTGATGGCGACGTAGTCATACCTGGCAGGTGTGAACCTCCTGACACACTCTTGATGTTCACTATTCAAGACCTCCAAAGGGAGAAGAAGGATCTGATGATGACGAAACAGAAAATGGCCCCAAACCAAAGAAACGACGTCCACCAAGAACAGAGAAAAAGAAGGCTGTAAGTTGTCTTCCTGTCCTGTGTGTCTGTGAAAGACTCAGTGTGCTCTTCTCCGGCCCGTGTGTGTGTGTGTGTGTCTGTGTGTGTAAGTCTGACAGGGTGCCCCAGTGCACTCTTCCGTAGCTTCTTGCAGCACAAATGCATGTTTTCATTGGTGGCTGTTGATTCTCTCACTATAATAAAACCTGGTCTGATGTAATGTCCCAAGAATATGGGAATGCCAACTAATGGGTTATGTTTGACATTCTCTAGCCCAAGCCAGAACGCCTGCCTCCTTCAATGAAGGGAAAAATAAAATCCAAAGCCATTATATCATCAAGTGATGATTCTTCAGATGAGGATAAACTGAAAATTGCTGATGAAGGGTAAGATTCCCTCCCCTTGGTAAATTGTAATGGTGGGCAAGCCCAGTCTGATGAGGGGCAAGAACTTCCAGGGCAAACACTGTAGCAGTCATGGTGGCTGCAAACCCGCCATCTGTATCCTCTTTTTTTTTTTTTTTTTTTTTTTTTTTTTTTTTTTTTTCTGATGTTAAAGACGTTTTTATTTCATTGTCTACCGTTTTGCCATAGCGATTTATTGGGACAGAAAAGATTGGGACTGGGTGTGATTTTAGCTTATTCATTCTACTACTGAAATCACATAGTTTTAGGACCACCATTGAGTTATTCTGTGCTTCGCTGTCCTCATCATGAAAATGTAATGTCGAACTAGAGTAGCGATCTGTATGTTTTCTCCTAGCTACAACAGTTCATGTTTATGAAATCCTATAGCCAAACACACTTCCCATGAGAAAGGAAAGCAGTTGTGGCCGATGCTAGTTAACACACACCCCTGTTCTCTCAATCTGTTTTCCTTGAGGACATTTGCTTCCTCTTTTGTCTTTGTTCTCTTAAGAGGGAAAGCAAACTTGAAGAAGGGATGTCTGGGAGTGGTCAATGTGCTGGCTTCTTGACAGCTTCAGGCTGGCATTGTACTCTCAGTGACCCTCCTGCATCAAACTTGAGCTCCATGCCTAGCTGTCTTGTAGCTAGAAGAAACCATAGTGAGCATGTCATTAGGAAGCTCAGCTGGTGTTTCCTAGGTGGCACACTCACTCCTAAGCAAAATGTCGCTCTGTTGCCCAGCACTGACTGGCTAACAGTACTAGGAATAGCCTGGACCTGCCTTGTGGAAGTGAGGGATTTAGTGTCCATTTCTTCCCCTGATGGACCAGCGACACACCTGTGCCTTCCTTGGTGGGCTAAGCCTAGACAGCCCGTATGGGGATCACGCTGAGCTCATAGCCTTGAAGAACTGACTGCTGATTTGTGCCTGCCTCTGGTGCTCACACACCCACCCCTGGACTCCTGGAGCAGAGCTTTCTCTACCACACTCCCTGCATTCCTCTATGGCCATTGCTTCTTCACTCAGTCAACATTCAGATCCCCCCAAAGAGACTGGCAGGTGTGAGGATACCCCAGACCCAAGCCTCCTTGCAGAGGCTATGTGTCCACTTTCCTTCCCACTTACTGCTCTGGGGAGCATAGCCACCCTGGCATTGGTGGTAGCAGCTCAGTTTTTGGTAAGAGAAGGGGTGTTTAAGTGCAGTGGCCAGAGGAGGAGTCCTGGTTGGTCAGAGTGGACCTCAGCGCAACAGAGAACCGTCTGAGGATGCTTTGAAGATAGTGCCTGACAGATCTGGATGCCCTTGTCCTCACAGTGTTCCCCCAGGTTGTTGGCTAGTGGTCTGCAGGGCCAGGAGAAGGTGTAGACTCCGGGGAACAAGTCTGTGAGGCTGAGCTGCTGCCAGGCTTGTGCCCATAGCCAAGGCCAAGTTTATTTGTGCCATTTACCTCAATTAAACTCGCTCATTGTGCTCCCTCATTGTTGATCTGTTTGTAAATAAAAGCCCACACTTAGCAGCACACAAACCAGTATCACAGAAGCCCCTGGATGGTACCAGGCATGACCCAAAACACAAAGTACTGTTGGCAGCCCTCGTTCTCACCAACCCCTCCCTCCTCCAGACACCCCAGGAATAGCAACAGCGATTCTGACGACGACGAGCGGCCCAACAGACGAGCCTCATCAGAGAGCGACTCAGATGACAACCAGAACAAGTCTGGCAGTGAGGCGGGCAGCCCTCCGAGGTCGGGAAGACAGGAGTCAGATGAGGATTCTGACAGTGACCAGCCGTCCAGAAAGAGAAGGCGCTCCGGCTCTGAGCAGTCGGACAATGAGTCTGCACAGTCGGGGAGAAGCCCCTCTGGAGGTTCCGAGAATGATTCGCGCCCAGCTTCTCCAAGTGCAGAGTCGGACCGCGAATCGGAGCAGGGCTCCGACAACGAGGGTTCTGGCCAAGGCTCGGGAAATGAATCAGAACCAGAGGGCTCAAACAATGAGGCCTCAGACCGAGGTTCAGAGCGTGGCTCAGATGATAGTGACTAGGTTTATTTCATCAAAGACTCAGTGGGGGTGAGGGGAGCTTTATAATATATAAAAGCTGTGATAAGAACAGTTCAGATGGTTAGTCATTTGTGAAACTTTTCTTAAGGCAATTTTCTTTTCTATTTGTATATTTGCTAAACTCCAAAAGACATTTCCTGTGCTAGAGTCCAGTGTGTGAAACTGGAGCCTCGAGACTCCTGCATTGTGGTGCAGCTCCACCTGTCATATGTGAAAACAGCAGTGATGCACAGATGCTAAAGCATTCCCGCAAGGCTTGCCCAGGCTAGCCCGGTCTCCAGTGGGCAGCATGCTGCTATGTACGGTTTTTGTTGCAAACTTGTACCAAATGTTGCAGAAACCGAGATATATGCCTTTGTTCCTTTTTGAGTTGAGACTGAAAGTTTATTTCTGGATGAAGAGATGTCCCTGTACCGAACTCTGAAAGGAAGGTGTTCATATTGTGAGGCTGCAGCCATGAGGCAGAGTTGCTAACATGGGAAGGGTAAGTGTGGAAAGTGCTTTTCTGTTGTTAAAATGGGAAGACCACCCCAGCCACTTAATAAACCCCTTTACCGACCATGGTGGGTAGCCATGTGTCTTTTTTTTTTTTTTTCAACTCAGTAACATATTTAATATGAATGTATTAAGCAAAAATTTGAGAAACTGTCCAATCCGAAGGCAGTTTCCTGAAGGCTTTTGTAATTCATTGACAAATTTCTGGCGGCTTTTAAAAATACACAAGAAGGCTATGAGTTTTTATTTTTTGGGGGGGTTTTTGAGGCAAGGTGTGTACATAGCCCTGGCGGTCCTGGAACTCGGTATGCAGATTAGGCTGGCCTCAAACTGTCAGAGATCTGCCTGCCAAGGGCTGGGCTTGAAAGCATGCACCACCACACCCAGATGTATTTGTTTTTTAAATAAGTAATAGTGTGTTTTTTGTAATCATTGTAAGAAAGCTTTAATAATCAAGTGACAGTATGTGACTTAAGACAATGAACAAGAGAATGCAGAGGTAAAATGCCCTCTTTCAAAAAACTTAGGAAGACAAGTTTGTCCCTGTGGCATGGAGTGGAGTGCTGGTGTCTGCAGAGTGTGGGGCCACCGTGGAGGATGCAGACTAGGCATTCCTGAAAGACAGGAGAGCAGCAGGCGCTGGGCAGCACTGAGTCACGGAGAACCTCTGAGGGGCTGCAGGCAGAGGCGAGTGCAGTGACTGTGGGTGGCAGTAACTGCCAGGAAGCTGAGCAGCCTGAGATTTGGCGTTGCCGAATGGGTGCAGGTCACACAGCTAGTTCTGTGAATGCAGATGAGAAGGCAGGTCTCTGGGCACTTCTTTCTGCCCTTTCCGGAACGCAAGCACCACTCAGATCTGTCCCCGAGTGACAAGACTCCATCAAAAAGATCACTTACTTCCTACTTTGGAAGTTGGAAATTTGGAAATTCCCATTACTACAGGTAGTAAGCAGCCGTCCAGAAGCAGGTCCTGGGAAAGCCAGGGCTAGCTAGCATGTCGACTGTGCTTTCTGTTAAGGTCAGGAATAACTCTTGGTTATTGCAGATAGAATAAAACGTACTCCGGGCTGTGCCTTGCTCTGGGAAACTCCATTCTCAAGATGACTCTTTAAACTGTGTGTGTGCACGTACCACATGCATGCAGATGCTCTTGAAGGCCACAGAGAACACTGGCTTCCCAAGTTGGGGTTCCCCAAGCCAGTGTGGGTGCAGGAAACTGAACTCCAGTCCTCTGAAAAAGCGGAAAACGCTCATAAATGCCGAGCCATTTCTCCAATTCCCTATAAACAGAGCTTTTGACTCCATCTCGAGGGAGAGAGATGACAGCAGCCTCTGGTGGACCTAGAAATACCATTTGCCAGGTACCATCCACCCAGTGCAGACTGATAAATGACTTACCGCTGAGGACAAAAAGGGTGCCACCCTATAAGCGATTGGTGTGGATTGAGACTGTGGGGCACACGGAAGTATTAAAATCACACCAGGAGGCAGAGGCAGGTGAATCTCTAAGTCCAGGGCCAGCAGAGCTACTCAGTGAAGCCCTGTCTGGAAGGAATTCAGGGGCAGGCTCAAGACTATCGGACACACCAACCAGGGAAAGGGTGCGGCTGTCTAACCAGCCTCCAAAGCTGAAGGAACATGGCCTCACATCAAACTATCGTCTGATACCTGGTGTGTGGGTCAAGGACTGAAGCTTCTGCTAGGCTCCAGTCCCTGGCTGTTGACAAGGCCTACTTGACTGCCACCTGTCCCCCGGTTTGCCCCTCTGGGCCTAGACCTGGTTACCTTTTCCTGCTCCTAACTTATGTCCCACTTCAGGCAGGTTTACTTCTTCACCTAGCAGCTGCACACGGCAGCTTTGCTCCCAGACCTGGGTTCCGGCAGCTCCCTCCAGGCACTCTCTGGTTCATCATCACCACAGACTCCAAGTTCTCTCAAACTCTGCTGTGACTTCTTTAACTTGTATTCATTCTATAACCCTCATGTATTTATAGCAGTTTGTGCAAGAATGGCCCCACATGCTCATTATGTTTGAGTGCTTGATCTGGAGTTGCTGGAACTGTATGGGAAGGATTAGGAGGTGTGACATTGCTGAGGAGGTGTGTTGCTGGGGTTGGGCCTTGATATTTCAGAGCCCACACCATCCTCAGTTCTCACTCTCCCCCCACCCCAACCCGCTCTCCCTCATACTTATGGATCAGATGTCTCAGCTCCTGCTCTGGCACCATACTTGCCTGCCTCCTGCCATGCTTCCCACCATGATGGTCATGGACTCATCCTCTGGAGCTCCGAGCCCCCAAATTAAACACTTTTTTCTATGAGTTGCCTAAGTTATGATATCTTATCACGGCAATAGGAAAGTAACTGAGATGACACAGATCTGCAGACACATTTACTGTTTTATGCACATTAATAACAATTAGATTGAAATAAAAGAACCTGCTTTCACCTCAGCCAGGCAACCAAGAAAGACAAATTTGCTATCACTTAAAATGGTGAACCTTGAGCTGGGTGCAGTGGTACACACCTGTATTCCCAGCACTGGGGGAGGCAGAGGCAGGTGGATTTTTACGAGTTTGAGGCTAGCCTGGGCTACAAAGTAAGGCTAGGACAGCCAGGACTACACAGAGAAACCCTGTCTTGAAAAGCCAAAAACAAAACAAAACAAAAAAAAAAGCAAACTAAACCTTGTGGATTTGTTGTCTTTCAGCAAGCTCTGACATTGTGTTCCTCTGTGTCTAGCATAGCACATGCAGTTTTCTGTGGTGATTTGACCCGAGAGGTGCCTCTGGGTAAGGCCCCAACTTTTTTTTGTTAAATCAGTCTGTTTCTGTGTCCCTGGACTACCAGAACAACAATGTTCTCATAACCCTGGCCACACCGCCTGCCTCAGAAGACACTGAGGTTTCCTCAGGCACAGCTTACTCTGGTGTCTGCACAGTCACTACAGGAGTATCCAGAGTGGGAACAGCCTCTGACAAAAGACCCATGGCTGCTTAGCTCCTGCTGCCCTCTGGGACACTGAGAAGCTCTGGTCTGCATTGCCCTGGGGCTGGATCCTCCTTCACAGTGGAGTCAGGTCCCTTAGTGGGGCTGAGTCAGTGAGCCCAGGCCCTGAGAGTGGGAGAGGGGCAGCCAGAGCATGTCACTGTTGGTTGGGAATCTGGCATGAAAGCCAAGGCTTGCTGGACTGCATGAGACCTTGGAGGCCAGGAATCTTGGGTTGGAATCTTACTCCCTCGTGCTCAGATTCAGGCATTTTCGTCTTCCCAGCTGGCTTCTTAGCCCATCTGAATCAAATTGTTTCTCCTAAGTGGGATCTGTCTGAGAAATCCACATTTGAGGAAATAATTTCATTGTCTTTGTTGGCCAGTCAAAATTAGATCAGGCACAACCATAAAACTACAACTACTGGAGTGAAAAATAATTTTTGTTGCCATTTAATGGAAGAAAAGCCATTTTGTTCTAAACCCAAAACCATAACCACCTCCCACAAGTTACTATGGTCAAATGTGGTGAGCAGACAGCTTTCCATAACAGCGGGAGAGTGCACTGAACTCTCAGGAGGCTTGGAGGCTTAGAAGCAGATTAGTGGTGAAGACATACAGTCCCAGAAAAATCACCCTGTGAATGCATAGTCCTGTTCCTCATGCCCAGCTTTTCTGGACCAATGGGATGAGTTCAGGTATTCCTCCACAGGTTATCCTTTTAAAATTTTTTCCTTCCTCCTGCTCTTTGTACCACTAAGACTTCCGAGCAAGACAGCCACCATGTTCATCAGATCAGCTGTGCCTGCTCGCACCGGTCTGTCACTATTGGGCCTATGAACTGTTAACATTCCCTCATAGGGGCGGTGGAGGGGGTCAGTGGACCCTCATTTGAGATCCCCACTGCTGCTGTCAGCCATCTGTCAGCAGCTCTGTCCTAATGCCAGCCTCAGCCCTGGTGGCCGCTGGAGTAAAATAGGCTGCGAAAGGTCCGCTGAAGGGGGCGCCATGCTGTGAGGGAACCAGCGATCCACACTGGCTGGGTAAGACTGCTTTGGGGACCCCACACTCCTGCCACTAGCCCCTCCCCCATGCTCTGTAAGCCCAATGAACTCATCGATTTCCTGGGGTGAACTTTGTTCCTGGGATCTGAGGAGGAAGGGTTAGATGCTGTTGACTCTCTAGGGACAGACTGCTCAAAACACCAGTGTTGGTTGAGAAAAACATTTTTAATCTAATGCACTTGAAGTGCTTGAGATGTTTCCAAATAATTGAAAATGGTATTTCAGCCCTAAAATTTCCAAGATAAAGATAAAGACGCTACAGTTTTGCCTATCTGTATTTGGCTCTTTTGTTTGTTTGTTTGTTTGTTTAATTTTCTTCTGCTTTGTAGAAGGAATGTTTCTGGTAATATTTTCTGGTTTTAAATATTGATTCTTGGGAAAGACTTCAACTTTGAGTTAGTCCAAAAAAATTATGTTAGTTATGTATCTATTTTGTGTTTTGTGCACTGAAGCTGATCCAGCCCCAAAACTAATGTCTCTCCCGGGACTAATCTGTATTTGGTCATGAAAGCCACAATTAACTAGTAACTGACCACTGGTTACTAGGCATGAGGCTTCCAGAAATCAGATTTTCAGATGAAATATTGCTGAATTTGAGCTTGCTTTCTCTATCTACCTTGTCTTTCAAATACATCTTTAAACCAATGAGTCTTTTCCATGACACACAAAGCCTTATTTAAGAAGTCCACAGACTGCCAGTTGGCGGTGGCGGTTGGCAGCGCACACATTTAATCCCAGCACTTGGGAGGCAGAGGCAGACGGATCTCTGTGAGTTTGAGGTCAGCCTGGTCTACACAGTGAGTTATAGGACACCAGGACTACACAGAGAAACCCTGCCTTGAAACACCAGAAAGAAAGAAAAAAAAGAGAGAGAGAAAAGAAATCCACAGACAAGTTGTGAAAATGCTGCGTTCTATAGCCCTGTACAATTAGCAAAGCTTTTGGTGTCAAATCACAGAAACCCCATTTTGTTGTTTGTTTATTTTAACTAATTTAACAAGAGCTTGGATTGGTTGTACCTGGAGTGGAGCTACTCATGGGAGATTGGTGAGGCAAAAGTGTGGCTCAGTCAGAGGACCCAGTGTTGCCAGATGTAGTGGACTAGGCTGCACTCCAGAGGATGGGCAGAAGGATCCCTGTCACTTTAAGGCCAGCCTGGGCTATATAGTAAGGTCCAGATGAGCCTAGGGTACATTGTGAGACCCTATCTCAAAAAGAAAAAATAAAATAAAAAATAAAAAACACCATCACAACAAGAACTATAAAACAAAACAAACAAACAAACAGAAACAGCCTTCCCTGAACAAGCAAAGAGTTCCAGGGCCAGACGTGATACGAAATGCAAAGCCGGTGCACCTGCTCTGCTCTGGGGGCTTCCTTGCTGTTTTTTTAAGAGTCACTTTATTCTAATCCTGTGTATTTTCTGTGTCTGAGGGTGTACGGTGCATATGAGTGCAAATGCCTGAAGAGGCCAGAGACATCAGACACCCTGGAGCTGGGCTCACGAGCTGTTGCGAGCCACCCAACATGAGCGGGTAGATGCTGGCAGCCAAATCAGGCCCTCTGGGAAAGCAACAAGTGCTCTTAATCACTGTGCATGTCTTCAGTCCCTGGACTCTCTTCAGACTTTGTTATGTTATTGATTTGTGGGGAAGAAGGGAGTAATGTGTATGTCACAGTACGCAGGTGGAGGTCAGAGGGTAACTTGTGGGAATTGTGGGGCCTGGGAATTGCACTCTGGTCACCAGGCACCAGCAGGTGCCTTTGCTTGTTGAACCATCTCTCTCTCGCTCTCACTTTTCTTTCTTTTTCTTTCTTTTTTTTTTTTTTTGTTTTTCAAGACAGAGTTTCTCTGTGTAGCCTTGGCTGTCCTGGACTCACTCTGTAGACCAGGCTGGCTTTGAACTCACAGAGATCCTCCTGCCTCTGCCTCCTCGAGTGCTGGGATTACAGGTGTGCGCCACCATGCCCAGCTCCACGCATGCTCTCTTCATTGCACTGTGCTCTTTTCTCACAGGTGAAGGACACCTGTGTGCCCCAGAACACATGTAGAAGTCAGAGGACAACCTGCAGGGGTCGGTTCTCTCCCTCTACCCTGTTAAGTCCCTAAAACAGAGCTGACAGCACAATTCTCTCTCCTAAATCCTGGCCTTCAGATTGGCCACTTCAGGAGGCAGATATCCAATCTCAAAGAGCTGGAAGTTCATCTCAGATAGAACAAGATGAGATTTAGGTCATCTTGGAGGCAATCCCTACAGTTCTTGAATTTTCCATCTGGTGAGGACTTTTCAAGGGAGTGAGTGTTCCCCTGTATGAATGAGCCCTCATGTCATGTCAAGGACACCAGTGACACAGACCAGTGGGAATGGAAAGGCCTTTTCCTGGCTCAGGCTCAGGCTCAGGGTAACGGCAAGACCTCTGGTCCAAGTATGACTGGATGTTGACTAAAGGATAGCCTTTTGGTGAACCATATTTGTGAAAAGTACCAACTGAGTGATGCATGGTGGCACACTCCTGTAATCCCAGCAATCGGGAAGGCAGAGGCAGGCGGAACTCTGTGAGTTCGAGTCCAGCCTGGTCTACAAAGTGAGTCCAGGACAACCAAGGCTACACAGAGAAACCCTGCCTTAAAAAAGCAAACTAAGACCAAAACAAAACAAAAAAGTACCAACTGCCGCCTCTTCATCCTGGGTGGCTGTGTGCTCACACTCTGTGAGATCCCGAAAATATCCCCTAGGTTTAAACCTTTGCTAGACCTCACAGCCAGAGTTCATAATACAACTTGAGGTCACATAAGAGTGCCGTCCTGCTGCGTAAGTACTCAGCTTGAGGTTCAGTCTGCCTTGAGAACCACTTAACAACCAACTTTACTTGCCTGGCCTTTCCCAGGTAATCAGTTTTTATATGGAAACTAATGCTGAGCTGCAACTTTAAGATGTGTACCTCCCATGTCCTGACCCGTGCACGTGTGTCTGTATGTGCTATGATAATCATTGATTGGAAACAGGCTGAATGTGGTCTTATAAAATGAATGGCCACCATAAATGCTAAATGCAGGTCAGTTGGGGGTCAGCTAGAGTCAGCGACTTAAAAGTTGTAAAACTTCTAAGGAGCTCTGTAAAGTATTCCTCGCTCCCCTCCCCCTCGTGATTCTTTCAGTGCTGTTCAATTAAAAAAGAGAGAGAGGCATGCGTGGAGAAGGAGGAGGAAAGGAGAGATTGGAAGGGAAGAAGGGAGGGAACTACAGGGAGAATACAAAGAAAATAAAGTGTAATTAATTAAAAAAAGAGAGAGCAAAGTGTTATGGGCAGATACATTCAGACACACAGACAAGGACAGACAGATTCAAAAGACTGCATTTAGGCAGGCACAGATTCAGATGACTGCAACAGACAGACAGGAATGATGGGGAGAGCGAAGAAGAGAATTCAGATCTGGATTCACCCTTGGTTGAATGACACAGTGAGGAAGTGCTTTGATTTCTGTCTCCAATGCTGCACCTATTGGTGCAGGACTGGTGACTCTGAGTTTACTGTCACTGTGTTCAAACTGATGAGACTGGCCCTGAGGCTGCTTCCCTACAGAGACACCCCAGTGAGGGCAGCTTCCTCTCCTTCCCGCCCCAATGCTGAGTACCCAGGCTGTTGGCTCACCTCCATTGGCCCACATGGCTGAGCACAGCTTTATGTTACTTGGGCTGTCTCTCTTCATCAACTGTTGCTCCCGGTCCGGTTTCCAGGGCCCGGCCACAACAAAACACAGATCTTGTATCTTTTATATCTATTTTCCAAGGTCCTTCAGTCATCATTAAGGCTTAGCAAGAAATGTTATTTTATTTTATTTATTTATTTATTTATTTTTGTTCTTTACATTTCTTGACAGAAATGGTAGCCAATCCCAGCTACCTGGGATTATCAGCAGAAGGCAGAAGGATCAAAAGTTTGAGGCAAGCTTGGATTATATGGTGAAATTCTGTCTCAAAAAGAAACAAACAAACACATTTATCTAGAGATGCAATTTCTGGACAGGAATTTGACCCTTGGCTGTAGTGATGTCTTCACTACAGTGGTGATGTCTTCCTTCCTCCTTGCCTCTACCGTGAATTCTTCTAGCAAGTTCAGTTCTTTGCACTCATGTTGGCACGTGAGCTGTAAAACAGCAGCTGTGTGACATGAGGCAACACTGTGAAAGTCCTCGCTCTGCTCAAAGGTGTTTTGAGGGCCAGAGAGCTGGCCTAGCAGGTAAAGGTGCTTGCCAATAAAGCCTGAGCCTGGGACCCAAATGGTAGAAGGAGAAACCCCTCAGGTTGTCTTCTGGTCTCCACATGCACACCATGGCTTGCATGTGCCCTTACATGTGAACACACACGCGCACAAAATAAACACATGAGTAACATGATTTTTTATTAACTCAAATTTATAAGCCTTTGGGAGGTATGTGAGATAATTCAGTTACTAATATAGCATTCATTGCTATGTTAAAATTCACATTTAAAAGCATATATTACACTAATATGTATTAATAACTGGTGTTTTCTTCTGTTTACATTTCATAAAATAATTTCATTCAAACTCTACACAAAGCCTTTGGCTTGCCAGTGGCTTGCCCTTATGTTTTTTCCAGAGAACTCCACCATTGTGTTGCTTAAATAAAGTCCAGGCCTTGGGAATCGGTGTCCCTAGTCAGCTAGAGACATTTTTCTGAGCTCTAGGCCTCACATTAGGACAGCTGGCCTTTCCATTTATTCAGTAGGTGGAGACTCTCTTCAATCAATGTACTGTTTTCAAAAGTACTTAGAGCTGGGGAGACGGCTCAGTGGGTAAGACCTCATACGGTCTGCTCTTCCAGAGGACCCAAGTTCAGTCCCTAGCATCCATGTTGGGCAGCTCACAATCTCCTGTAACTCCTACACAGATACATACTTACAAGCATAATTAAAAGCAACAACAGGAGCCAGGCTCGGTGGCGAAGGCTTGTAATCCCAGTGCTCAGGGAGGCAGCGGCAGGTGGATCTCTGTGAATTTGAGGCCAGCCTGGTCTACAAAGCGGGTCCAGGAGAGCCAAGACTACACAGAGAAACCTTGTCTCAAAAAACAAAAACAAACAAAAAGGAATAAAAATAGCCTGGCAGTAGTGGCACACACATTTAATCCCAGCACCCAGGAGGTAGAGAGAGGCAGGTGGACCTCTGGGCTGGAGGCCAGCCTGGTCTCCAGAGAGAGTTTGAGGACAGACAGGGCTACACAGAGAAAGCCTGTCTCAAAGAAACAAACAAAAGTAATAATAAATCTTAAAGAAAAATATGAGCAAGGTGGTGGTGCATACCTTTAATCCCATGGGAGGCAGAGGCAAGTAGATATCTGAGTTCAAGGCCAGCCTGGTCTATAGAGCCAGTTCTCAGATAGCCAAAGCTACACAGAAGAGTTGTGTCTCAAAACAACAACAAAAATATGTCCTGGGCTAGAGAGGTGCCTCAGTGGTGAAGAGGATGTGAATTCAATTTTTGGCATCCACCTGACAGCCCATAACCACCTATACCTTCAGGGGATGATGCCCTCTTCTGGCCCCCTCGGGTACTGAAAGCAAACTTGTAAATTTAACACATATACAAAATTAAGTAAACAGATATTTTAAAGTAATCCTTTAAGGTGCTTGTTTTGGCTTCTGATGACTCTTCAGATTGTACAGTCAAGTCCCCAGAACAGTGCTTGAACATCACAAACCAGCAGCGGTCAGAACAATTTCAGAGGGATGTGTCATTCCCAAACAGAACACTGTTGTTCAAAACAAGTTACTGCAAGGGCCTGTGTGGCTGGAAAGAAATGGTGAGGGCTGGATTTTCATTCTTTTCTGAAGAGCAATTTAAACATTAAAAATTGCAAGGCTGAGGACGGGGTTGTAGCTTAGCAGTAAAAGTCTTGCCTAGCATGTGTGAGGCCCTAAATTTCCTCTCCAGTGTTGTAAATAAAATACCACCAAATGGTCGGCATAGGTGGCTGTAGCTGGGGGTTCCCATTGTGCTTGGAAATAAACTCCAATTTTTTTGATTGTTTTGTTTTGTTTTTCGAGACAGGGTTTCTTTGTGTAGCCCTCTCACTGTGTAGACAAGGCTGGCCTAGGATTCACAGAGATCCTACCGGCCTCTGTCTCCCTAACGCTGGGATTAAAGGCGTGTGCCACCACTACCTTGCATAAACTCCAGTTTTAACTGCTGCATTAAGAGAAGAAAACATGAGTTTTAGAGTTATTCAAACTCTTAGTTTCTGTACTGCTGGCAGACATGACTTTTAAACAGCTGTGTTTCCCTACTGACTAAACTGGAATAAATGATGTCTCTACCTCAGGGCTTGAAATGTTCTTTTTCCTGCCTGAATTTTTTTTTTTTCTTTTTATTGGGGGCGGGGGGTTGAGACAGGGTTTTTCTGTGTAACAAGCTCTGGCTGTCCTGGACTCTTTTTGTAGCCAGGCTGGCCTCAAAGTCACAGCGATCCACCTGCCTCTGCCTCCTGAGTGCCGGGATTAAAGGCCTGCCCTTCTGCGTCCAGCCTCCTGCCCAATTTTTTAAAGAGCTGTTATGTTCAGCTCTTGAGATATGTATGGCACATTTTTTTTTCTTAGCTTGCCATTAATTTAAACTTGCTTGAATCAGACATATTGGCAACACTCCCTCGCTCCGTGTTCCCATTTTCCATTATGGATTTTCACACAGACATGATTTTCACTCAGGCTTCCTTGAAGGCCCTGTATCTGATTTTATAATTTTATAGTTACATAACTTTTAAACTTCTCAAACTCTTAGGCTTCCTCAAAAGGTCATTCCTCACCAAGTCATAGAAATTATTAGTATAATTATCTTTTTTCTTCTCCTTTTTACTTTCAAATTTTTTATTGCTAAAATGGCGGACTTGAAATTTCTTCAAAGAATTCTTCTGAGAAGTAAATAGAACACCATTGTTCATCCAGTCACATCATTACTCTTGGTTTGTCTATGCCAGCAGTTGTGGAATATTTATTAATTCTAAGAGGCTATTCTATGACTCAGCTAACCTCCCTCCCCCAACAATCGAAACAGAGGCCTACTGATTTATTAGAACAATAATTGAGCAGGTGCAATTCAAACTAATTTTCTATGCTAGTATGGCAACTTCCCAGTTGTATTTCCCAAGTTATTTGCCAATAAATCTTCTTGTCTGGGCAGGATCTGCTCCATCAGGCCACGTCCTCTCTATCTTTTTCCTTCTCTCTCTCCTCTGTGTATCAGGCCACGTCCTCTCCATCTTTTTCCTTCTCTCTCTCCTCTGTGTCTCTTGTTTCTCCTGGTCTTGTGGTTCCTACCTGAGACCCTCAGCCAGGGAACTGAAACTCCAGCTATTTCTATTCTGCCTGGCTACAGACTCCAACCTTTTTAAAGAAAACTTATTAATTCATGTATTTTATGTATGTGAGTGTTCTGTCTTCATGCACATCGGAAGTGGGAATTAGATCCATTCCTGAAGGTCATGAGCCACCATGTGGTTGCTGGGAATTGAACTCAGGACCTCTGGAACTGCAGCCAGTGCTCTTAACCGCTGAGCCATTTCTCCAGCCCAAAAAACCTTTATTAGCCAACCAGCGATAATAAGGGAGCAAAGTTTATACAACATCACTTGGTGCACATAAGAAGGTACTTGTCAGGGCTCAAGAGATGGCTCAGAGGTTAAGAGCACTGGCTGTTCTTCCAAAGGTTCTAAGTTCAATTCCCAGCGACCACACGGTGGCTCATAGCCATCTATAGTAAGATCTGGTGCCCTCTTCTGGCATGTAAGCCCACATGCAGACAGAATACTGTATAAATAATAAATAAATCTTAAAAAAAAAAAAAAAAAAAAGGTACTTGTCTATACAGCAACCAGATCTTGGGGGTCAGCATTTGCATTTGAATACACAGCAGCACCAGACCAATCCCCCAACAGGTGGTTCTCAACTTGTGGGTCACAACCCTTTTGGCAAACGTTTATCTCCAAAAAGATTTACATTATGATTCACAACAGTAGCAAAATTATAGTTATGAAGTAGCAACAAAAATAATTTTATGGTTGGGGTCATCACACCATGAGGAATTAACTGTATTAAAGGGCCTTGGCATTAAGAAGGTCTACACCTTAAACTTTGCATCCACTTGAGTGAAGCAGTTTTGGAGTTGTAAGGAGGTGCAGGGAAAGGAGTGGGCTGGAAGGCATGGTGGTCCTTGAGGGGGTTGTGGTCCTGGGGAACAGCGTGTGCGCTGGCCACCCAGGGCTGCAGGAATCGGGTGTCTCAAATGCAAAATTTTTCTCTAGAGGAAGGAGAGGCCCTCATATGCCTTTTTCTTCTAGTGTTGCCTGCAGTCTTGGGCATTCCTCCATGTCTAGTGGCATCCCTCCTACCTCTGCTTCTGTCATCAAGTGACACTTGTCTGTGTTTCTTATAGAGATATCATCATACAGGCCCAGGGACCATCCTCAGGACTTCATCTTAACTTGGTCACACTGGCAAAGACTTTCCCAAGTGAGCCACATTCAGGCCTTTTGAGCTGGTGGATATAATCCAGCCCATCGTAGGGGCATTTAGAGGTTGAGTGTGCAGTACTCCAGGTCTCATGGTCTAACCATGAGGTGATAATGTATCATGTCCATACCAATGTCCAAGAGTTTATTTTAACTTATGGTTCCAGAGTCCACAGTGGTGGAATGCATGGCAGCAGTTGGCCAGAGCAGAGAGCTGGCTGATATAGTTTTTGCTGCACATAGAAAACAGTGGATGAGGCTTTAAACCTTCAAATCTAAGGATCTGCTTCCTAACCTGGATTGGGTTACCAAGAGTGCCGATACATGTGCCTACAGGGAACATTTCCCATTCAACCACCAATAACTTCTTGTTAATGAGACCAAAATAGCTAACAAGCAATTTATGGAGGGAAGAGTTTGTTTTGGGATACACTTCAAGAGGCTGGCCCATGATGGTAGGGAAGGCATGGTGGTGGTATCATGGCACTAGTCACATTGCACCCACCGTCGGGAGGCAGAGACAAATGAGTGCTGGAAACCTCTTCATCCATGCTTCTGTAAGAAATCCCAAAAAAACTAGACTTGGATGGATTTTTTTTTTCTTTCGTCCACGCTCTCTCTGAGGTTAATAGGCATTTGTTCATGTCATTTCCATTCTAGTTATGTTGCAGAGGAGTGCTTAAACAGTATCCCAAGTCACATGTTATAGGAAGAGATACAGAAAAAGGAGGAAAGGGGAGCTTGGTAACATGGCACTGAACTGAATCCCAAGAACCAACCTTAAAAGCCAGCTGCAGTGGCTCATGTCTGCAATTCCAGCACTCTTAAAATGAGCTGCAAAGTGGAGACAGGAGAATCAGACAGAAACTCACACATGTGCTGTGTCAGGGAACAAGATCGAAGAGGAGAATGGACTTCTGAAAAGCTATCCCCTGACACCCCACCCTCAGACCCACCTCCACACAAGTGCTGTGGCACTACACACAAACACACACACACACAACACAGACATCCTACAGGCATGAAGCTTCTCTTTGGATGTGGTTAACTTTCCTTACCGACTTGATTAAGTCTCTGGGTGTGTCTTTGAGGATATTTCCATGAAGTTTTAACTGAAAAGCCCTACTTGAACTTCATTCTTGCGCTGGGATCTCTGCCTGAACAAAAAGAAGTGAGCAGTAACCTGAACAAGTAACAACACAAGGTTTCATTAAATGCGCCACTTTAAGAGCCTCTAAGTGAGGGAACTATGTAAAGTTCTTGGACAAAGTATATGTGTCTGACTTAGCCAAGTCTCAGCTTCCCCATTTATAAATTAGAGATAGCATGGTACCTAGGAAGATTAGATGGGATGAATCAGCGTGTCTGCTCTGATCCGACACACTAATGCCCAGTGAATGTTAGCTAGGATAACAAAATGCCACAGCATAGAGCAATCTTCAGTGGTTTACTGAAGATCACTGCTAAATAATATAATCCTCCAAGGATAGCCATTTCCACTTTGAATAAAGGCTGGTCTCCAGCCTCAGGCCACTCCAACCTTGAGATTGTTTCTATGACATCGCCCCTGGCTTTGCTCCTTTCTGGGTGTTCTTCCTCTAGACAGCAGCTTGATCTCCTCCTGAATTTTTGGTCTTTTATCTCCCCAGCATGTGGCACTTTCTGAACACCTTTCCCTATTTTCTTTCAAGTAGTAGTACTCACATGGCTCCCTTCCCCTTATCCTGTTTTTCCCCCCCGACTACTTTTTTTACTACCCATTAACCATTTTATGTTCCAAAGGGCCCTGAGTGTTCAGCTGACCCAAACAGCCCTTAAGGTGTGTCATTCAGTTGATGGGGGCCAAGTTGAAGGCAAAATTCTCAAATGTCACTCCTTGTATCCACGTGTTTTTGGATGCAGGACAAAGATCCCTCTTAGGGCCTGGCAGAAGGCTCGGAAGAACACTCTTGGCGGGTGGACGGCATTTTGATTGGTTTTTCTGACCTAGGTTCCAGGTGATGTGGCAGATGAGAACCAAACACGTGACTCCAAGTTCAGTTTCTGCTCTTCTGCTCCACCGTCTCCATGGACCAGGACTCTTGCCAAGTTGTCTGACACTGAGACAAGGTGGGCAAGAGCTTTGTAAGTCTCCTGGCTTACTATAGCAACAATGAGCTACCACTATCTTCAACATCTGCCCCAAAGAGTTGGACAAGACTCACTTTGGGATATGTAAAAGGACTCTGCCCATCACAGCATGAGCAGTGCCTTTTTTCAAGGGCAAAGTTTTTACACATTTGATCACTGCACTGTGAAACACTAGGATCAAGTGGCACAACAAATGAGAAAAACCCAGGTCACTATCCAAGCATTTATTCATTACTAGTTTTTCTACTGGATGGGGCAATACATAGATCTAGTGTTAGCCCTGCTACCATAACGTCAATCAAGCTACATCAGTCAAAGACAATCTTTTATCCAGGACATTTTGGATACTAAACCTGACTTTGAATTGCCCTAATTCAAAATTGCCTGCAATTCTCTGCAAAAGATTGAAACTCACAAAACTTGAATCCATCACCCCACTCAGCAGTGACTGAGACACACCTGCACTCTCTCCTTGGAGCCCTACAGGATAGGCAAAGATGGGGGCTGGGCCTCAACTCCATTATCCTCTGCTCTCCATTTCACCTTTTTCTCAGTTTCTACTCAAGCCTTGGTGGTAGGAGTCCCCAAAGTGGACTAGGGTTCTGCTGGGAGGCAGCAAGGGTGTATCTGTCCCTACTCCATCCATGGTTAAGCTTTTGGAGTTGCTGATACCAGAGAACAGCTATTTGGCAGAGGACATAGTAGGTTGACCCAGTCAGGCCATTTCTGTGGTCCACTGTCCTTGCCAAAGTATGCTTTTTACAGCAGAGGACCTTGACTGATACAAACTCTTCACTGTCCCAGCAGAGGAAATCAAGTTCTTTTGAGTGATATACCAACACCTCAAGGTTAAGAGGTAAGGGGAGCACGATTCCAGGTAGAGGAACTCAATATGCATGGGCTAGACAAGATGAAAATAAGAGGAAATCAATTATGCTTGAGTTCTAAATCACATGTGTAGCAGCTGTTTTTTCAGTTTCTTGCTATAGCCGTTTTGTTGTGAAGAATGGAGATTAAGGGCTAAGCTTGTTTCTAAAGTGCTTAGAAAATAGAAAGAGCCAGAATGACACAAGGTCTTTTAGAGTAAAGGCAGCTCCAGACTAAGTTGACAATTTGTATTAGAATGAGACTGATAGGGAGAGAAGTCAATCTGAACAGAGCATTGGGAGTTAAACCAAGACAAACCCACACCTGAACACTAAATGAGCAACTCTCCAGAACTTTGCAGGCATTACTTGAAGTCATGTACAACCACATCAAGTATCACAATGTTTATTGATAGATACAAGTATATAAAATCAGGGCATGAACATGACTTGATAAATTAAGTAGACTTAATTTCAATACTATAATAAGAGGGACCAATTCAAATTCTCACCATTTGTTTCACACCCACAAAAACCACTTCAAGGGCATTAATGATCTCTCAAAACTGATCAGTTTTGTGCAAGTAAACCATGTTTCTTTTAAAAAGACTTGTGCACTTGCCCAGGCTCAAGGATATTAAAATCTAGCACATAAAGCCCATTACTAGAGGTAGAAATACAGGCAATATACTATTACGGCAACAACCATCAATTACAGTTAAGAATTTTTCTGTAACAACCAAATGGATAATCAAATATTGCAACAACTCAAGTATTACTGAGCAAAGTGCATCTCTACAGTATTCAGTGTTGCTATTCAGTTTTCTAACTTAAAACAGCCTATGGTAACTGGCAGCAAAGAAGGTCCTTGCAATAGACTGCCTCTGCTTGAGAACTTAGGATGTAATTATTGCATGCTGCTAATATTCTATCTAAACATTAAGGATACTCCTAAAGTATTTGATGGTAGACTATGATTAAGACATCACACTACAAAAACCTTATGCAGAAGGAAACCTTACTGACGTGCTTCTGCTTTAAATATTGTGAAAAACGTTACAGCGGAATGAATTTTCGCAGTGGTTAGGTCAAATGCAGTTACATCATAGCAACAGTATGTTTTGCACAATTTAAGGCTTTGGCTGGTTCTTTAGTCAGCTTCTTCCTCTGATTCTTCTTCTTCAGCAGTTTCTAGCCAGGTTAGCCACTGATTCACCTGTAAATTACATTTATAATTTAATAGTATACAAAAATTTAGTTCAGGATATACAACCAGAAATTAACCCAAACTAGATTCTGGGATCTGAATCTTGGCCCTCATGCTTCACCTACTGAGCCATTTCCATAGCTGTCCCCCCCACTTAAAAAAAAAAAAAAAAAAAAAAAAGACCATTTTTTTGCTGGTATGCCTGTGCACCATGAATGTGCAGTGCCCACGATAGCCAGTAGGGGGCACTGGACCTTTGGGAACCAGAGAGCTACAGGTACTTTAAATTACTGAGCTGCCTCCCCAGTTGCCTACTAAACAACAGAATCTCACTCATATAGTCCAGAATTCGTCATGTAGCTGAGGACAACTCTGAACCTAGTCCCTGCCCCTCTAGCCCAAAGTGCTGGGCTTCCAAGAACACACACCTAGCTTCAATTAACTAGTCTTATACTCAGCTTGACAATTCTACAATGACATTTCAGGAACACTGAAGTCTACTAGTAAAGACAGCAACTCTTCCAATGTAGATTTTATCAGCATATAGACAGGGAAAATGCCAAATTGCATTCTGTAATTACTTTATCAGATTCTCAAAAGCACAAATTTTCACAAACTAGCCTATAAACCTTAGAAGCTGTGAACCAGGGCTTTCTCAAAGTCAGGGCATAGAAAAATCAGCAAAGAACTCATATCTGAACTGGACTAAATAAATTAGAACCGTTAGCACCAAGCTAGGATCCTTTTAAATTCAGTTTATATATACTAAGGATTATGGAGTACTTGATAAGTCAAGTTCTATTACCCAAGACTGTAACTACAGCTTGTAATAGAGTAAAACTGGCTTACTACTTTTGGAAGCACTGACGTTAGAAGGAAAGGCATTTAAAATGGTACCTAAGAAAAACAACAAAAACCAACAGTAAAGTTATAAAAGCACTTACCTGGAACAAAGCCTTGCCTTTTCCTGGAAACTCTTGAGTTATGTCTTCCTTCCAAGCCAAGAAAGCTTCCTCTTCAATAATTTCCATATCATAGAAATGAACAAAAAATCGAAGTAACATGCCTTAAAAAGATAAAAAGCAAGTAATTTCATTATTCAATGTGTTATTTCAGACTGTTCCTTCCCCTACTCTTGACACCAGTCACCTTACCTTTTGGGAAGCTGCTGTTGTAACAGTGCACCTGCAGAGCATACAGGGCACTGACCTGTAGATCCACATGATCATGAAGAAATTTCTGCATCACTGGCTTGAAAGAGAGCAGCAGCTGTTTTTCCTGCTCTAACTGTTCTTTGGAAGGAGCAGAGGAAGAATCTGTTTCATCGCTGGGTGGGCTTACTTCACTAGAAATGTACTGTAAGAAGCTGAAAAGAAGGTCTCATTAGAGTCCCAACAGGTGTCTAAGCCTCTGCTCTAGACTTCTTTCTAGCAAATGAAACTATTATCTTACCTGGTCATTAAGATGTTCACAAATCCTTTATCTACATGAAGTTTGGGAGAGATGTTATCTTTAATCCATTTATATATAGTTTGAGGGGATGGATCCAGCTTAATTTGTTTCAATAGTTCCTTCTCCAATTTAAGGAGTGGGAATAAGAAACTCAGTCCCTTTCCTTCCAGAATCTCCAACATTCGATCCTTATTCTGATCAATTTCTGCAAAGACAAAGCCATTTCTCATTTTATCAGGTTGGCCTATCTGGACAGACCTTTATAAATGATTTCCTAGTACCCCCAGACCCATTAATGAACCCAAATATCCAGTTAGTATTAAGTTAAGTCAAACTCTTACCTGGCAGCATTTTCTGCATATTGACCTTACTTTGTTGAAAAAGTTCGGTTAACCATTCTCGATCTTGTAATTTAGCTAATTGTTGAAGACAAAGTAAGAAGAGAGGGAAGTGGGTGCCACTCTCCAGTGGTTGAGCTAG
Source organism: Psammomys obesus (assembly GCF_907164565.1). Lineage (NCBI taxonomy): Eukaryota > Metazoa > Chordata > Mammalia > Rodentia > Muridae > Psammomys > Psammomys obesus. The sequence goes on along the minus strand of NW_026596088.1, from coordinate 15,960,936 downwards.
TTCTGAAATGCTCACCAACTCTGAAATTATAGCACGGGCTGCAAACTGTGCCAAGTAAGATTTCACCAAGGGGATGTCAACCTCCAGTTTGGGGCACTGCTCCAATACGTTTAGGAAAGCCTTGGGAAGAAGACCCAAACAGTTCTTATTAGCTTGCAACCTTAACTACAAAGTTAACACACTATCGGCAGAATGCTGTACCTGCATGAAGTTGTCACTTGTGGCTATTCCTTCCTGCTTGAGTAAACTGATCAAAGAGCTTGCTTTTTCTTTATCGTCATCACTTCTATCAAGTGACAGGATGATCACTTTGCTTAACATCTCAGGAAGAAAGTGTTTTGGAGCTCTCATTTCTCTTACACCATTGACAGCCTCGTTTGCATTTCCACTGTTCAGATACTCAGTCACAATGGCTTCCTAAGAATACAATCCAATTCCCATCAGTATCCCCTTATCCTCAAATGCTTTCCAAGCAACAGAGATGATTTGTGGGGCTGTCTGAAACTTACAGTCAGTTTAAGAAGTTCTTCCTTTGATGGTGGTGGCTTTTTGCTAGTCTTGGCAGGCTTTTCCTGGATAAGTGGTGGATTAGTTTTGAGACCAAGTTGAGGTGTCTAAGGATTAAGAAACAACACACATTTAATCAAAATGAAACAAACAAAAAAATAACAGTACCACAATGATGCAGAGGGAAGAAGGAAACACTTGAATCTTCACACATCTTCAGTGGCACTAAAAAGCATGCCATATTTTGTGGCCCATACCTGTCCCAGAGGTGGTGTTTGAGTGCGTGGTGGCTGTGCACTGGGAGGAATCATAGTTATCTGGGGCTGAAGCTTTGGCACCTGATTTTTATTCATTAGGAACGACTGAGCAGGCCTCAAACTAATCTAAAAAAATTTGAAAACAAATCAACACACAACTAAGTTAACAGAGCTATTGAACATTAACAACATTTTAAATATCCCAAAATTAATACTACACAAAGTTAATTATGGCAGAACTAGAATTCTCTTAAAAAGAAAAGAGTAAGATACTGTTCACAAACCTTAAGTTTGTATCAATTCTCCCAGTATCATTCTATTTATAGGGAAACCACCAACATCTTAATCATTTCCTTATGGTAACTAGTAAAAATTACTTAGAAACTTGCCCTCATATCTCATAATCTTCGCTCATAGGACACTGGACATCCAAAGAGAGAAAAAGAAACAGATAAAAAGGTAGAGAAAAGAGAAGTTAAAGAGTAGAAAAGAGAAAAAAAGAAAAAGAAGTCCAGCTTCCAAGTCCTCTTTCGCGTCTTTTTATAATCATCGGGCAAGAGACTTCTGCACTGACAAATTACTACATAGAAGTAATGTAGGCAAATGTACCTCATCTGCATTAAGCTGTCCTTTCTTAGAAAACCGAGGTGGCATATCCTTCGACTGTCCTTGCAGCTGGGATAAGAGTCCCTGACTCTGGTTATGGTAGAGCTGGCTTAGCCCCTATTTCAGAAAGGGAGAGAGAAAGTCTAGATAAAAATTATGGTAATCAAGTACCGAGGGGAAGAGCCAAGCCATTATTTTGCCCAGAAAAGATGAAACGGGGAAGAGTATCTAACCTATCTATCAAATGTAAAGTGATGAGACTCTACTAATCTTAATCTTAAGGACAAGCATCTTACTTAATTTGAAACAACTGTCAGAAATTTGGTAAAATAAAAACACACACACACACACACACAAAAAAAAAAAAAAAACACAAAAGAATTAAAACTCAGCTTCATAACAAATAATGGAGGGCAAAATGTATCATTCTTAAGACTAGCCCTAACAATGTCAATGTCTTACCTGGCTCTTCATAAACTTGCCCCCCATTTCTCCAAACTGCGATTGCGTGGGAGGCATGATGTGTCCCCCATGGCCATTGAAGAGCTGATTTGAACGATGACGTCCCATTGTGGGTGAAAATCTATCCTGGATAACTCCTGGACCAGTACCAATTCCACTACCTTAAAATACAGACAATTCTTAGAAATCCACTAAAAACGTTAACTTAGTTTAACCAAAAACACCACTTTGTTTAAAATTACCTGGCATTTGTCCAAACATATCTGCCAGTCCCCCGAGTGGGTCCCTATCCATTTTCATCCTTGGAGGCATGAACGGTCCCTCCAGGAAGAAGTCATTTCTCCCTTGAGCCATAGGAGCAGGAATAAACACTCCTAGATCCTTTGAAAACAAAGTAAGTAAGTACTGTTGTCTTTAGACTCCATGTTAATTTACATTATTCACTTTCCAATTCAATAACTTCTCTCCAAAGTGGGGTGAAGAGATAAAGGGACCAGACAACTATAAAACAAGAAATAAAAAAAATCTCTTTACTTTTACTGCATCTTGACGGATTTGATTGATCGTCTTTGGTCCATTGTCAAGAAAAGCCTTGCGAGGAACCCAATGGTGTTCTCGCAACTCTACGGTATCCTGTAATTTTAAAGGGTATAAATTTTATTTTACTATTCCAAATTAAAAACTCAAAACTTTAGACACTGTTAAAACCACCTTACCTGCAGTAGGAAACGAATCCTTGCTGGCAATTCCTTACTTAGCATTAAGGAACACATTCTGGCAAAGTACTGATCCATTAAGGACTGGCAAAAAGACAAAAATACACAATTAGAAGTAAATGTGTGCTAGTTGCGGAGTTTTAGATCGTTACGCACACTACCTTTACACTATTCTCAACAAAAACATACCTTGGCTCGTTCATGGTCTAATCGAGGTCCCACTGTCCTCATTATCTGACAGAGGCACTCCAAATCCTCTCCCATATCTTTGAGTTGGACTCTCTTCTTCTTTTCCAAAAGCTACCAAAACAATGTTATAATCTCAGTTATTCTGATTTATGTAGTATTTCCTCCATAGATTAGCTAATCATCTTCTCAGATGATATGAAGCAACTAATTTTCCCCAAAATGTAGATGTTCTCACCTTACCCCTAAAGCTCCACCCCCAGTCATACTTACTGTTTTGATGCACTTATGAAGGATAGATTCATGAATAAGATCAAGCTTGCCAAGCTCTCCAATGAATTTGATGTTTCCCAACATCTTGATCTTAGCAATGGCTCTCTGTTCCTCCTCCTCAGGGAGGAGGGGATTTTCACGCTTATCATAGACTAAGGGAGGGAAGGCAAACAGAATAAAGGAACACTTAGCACCACTCTTTCAAATGTAAGGCCTGGGAACGCAAGCATGTGCATGCACACTACACACACAAATATAACAAAAACACCCAGTACAAGATAACAGTAAATTTAAATTCTTACCATCAACATTTCTAGTTCGGTTTTCAAATTCATCTTGCAATTTGGAAATCAAGAGGCGTCTGAATGTCTATTTGAAAACAAAACGCATTACAGGCTTGGACCAAAAAAAACAACACAAAAACAAAAAAACCCCACACAACTTCCAAACTAATTTTAAAACAAAGCAAATAGAAACGGCCACTCACTGTGCTTTGCTTCTGTCCTGGCTGACCCTCTGCTGCTGGGCCATCAAAGTTTGGTGCATCTTCTGCCAATCGCAGACATAGCTGAGCATACAGTGAGCTATACTTTGGCTCTTCTAGGGCTTTGTCCACAATCTACATGTCATTAAAAAACAAAAAAAAA
>NW_026596088.1:15928660-15957272 GCF_907164565.1 Psammomys obesus | reverse complement strand
CACACACACACACACACACCACACAAAACCAAAACCCAAACAAAAAACCTCTGTAATCTGGGGCTGAAGTAAATCATCACTGAAGAAGTGACAAGAACAAGAACCAGTTCCTGGAGGAAGTCTGAGGTGGCAGTATTGTTGACCTTGGTGTGGTTAGCTTGCTTTGCAGTTAAATCCTCCAGAAATGAGCCAAGAAGCTCTGAATCTAGTATTGTGGGTCAGTGTCACACTCTGGGCTTTCTATCACACCCTATCTCAGCCCCGGCTGCCACCCAGACAGATCCTGAAAGAACTGACAGCTTGAGAGCATCTTTCCCAAACAGTGCAGCAGGTCCTTTCTTGAAGGAGGACTGTGGTGATAGACCTCCATTTTTGTCAGAAGCTATAACATTTAGCAATGATAATATACTTTCATTATTTCTGTGAACATTATCATTAGTGGTATATGCTTCTTAGCATTTGACATGTATGAAACTTGTAAGTGAAGGTCAGTTGTTTAGCAACCTCATGTATAAGACTGGTTTATTGGTAATAAATTTGCAAAAGTTATGTAAATGCTCATAAAGAGTTCACTGCCTAAGATATTATTACATTTGTAATCATAATTTCAAGTGTCTAAGAAAAGTTAATTAATTGAATATATAAATAAGATTAAATATTTAAGAAATACTTAGTTAAGCTTGTGAATTAGATCAGAGCAAAGTATAAGTGGAAGTGTCCATATTTTATGATTGTGAAATTTAAAAACATCTAATATTCATAAATTAAGCTTAAAGGCCTAGGAAGTAACCATTTCATAATTTAACACATTTTGACTATATTAATAACCAAGCAAATCATGCCAAATTATCAGATTTTTAAATAGTTTATATTTTCTCCTGAGACTTGTACTAGTTCTTTCATAGTCACTTTTGTATATTCACCCATACACATGAATAAAGTAAATAAATAAACTATTTAAAGCTTTTATATTCTTTTAAAACTCTGTACTGGGACACTTGGAGTCATCATCTGCAGATACAGGCATCAGGTTGTTACATTTTATTGGTGTTTTTGTTGTGAGTTTTTAATTTTATGTGTGTGGGTGTATGTATGTTTGCTTGCATGTATGTCCTCTAGAAGTGAAGTTACAGTTGTAGGGGGGTACTGAGAATCAAACCTGGGTGCTCTGTAAGATCAAGCAGGGCTTGTCACCACTGAGCCATATCTCCAGCCCTCTATTAGTGTTTTTATGCTTATCCTCTTCCTTCTGTCATCTTACAAGTCACCTAGACCAGGGTCAAGAAGAACTTTTCAAAACTACATTTATTCAGTGTGTGTGCCTGAATGCCAGAGTGCACTCCTGGGTGCTAGGCTCAGTCCCTAACTACATAAACCAGGTGTGGGGACACATGCCTATAATCCCCCAAGTCAGGAGGAAGCTCTAGCAGGACCATGGCAAGTTGGAGTTCTTGGGCTGTGTATGAGACCCTGACTGAACAAAACCCAGCATCAAAAGTTCATCAGTAGGGACATGGGTGGATTCTATGGCTCAAGTAAGGTCTGTTTTGCTCTCTATCGATAAACCCTCTCTTCATGACAGTATGATAATCTGTGGCATCCCAAAACTTCTGGGGAGAAAGAACGTTTTCTTCCTGTAGCATTAGAAGAAAGGCTTCCAGAAAGAACTTTAGTTTAAGGTCATGTTTGTATGCTAAATAGTTGCTGTGGCCACTTTGGGATACTCTCTGTCTCTGTCTCTGTCTCTGTCTCTGTCTGTGTGTGTGTGTGTGCACGCTTAAAGATTTATTTTTAATCCATTCGTATTCTCTCTCCTCTCCCTCCCTTCTCCCCTTCTTTCTGGGCTGTATGTGTGTGTGGTGGTGGTGGTTTGCACAAGTGCTGGTAGAATCCAGATGAGGCCATCAGAACCTCTGGGGCTGGAGTTTCAGGGCAGTTGTGAGCTGCCTTCACATGAGTACTAGAAACCAAACTTGGATCCTCTGCAAGAACAGCAAGTGTTAACTGTGGAACCATCCCTTAAGCCACTCTTTTGTTTTGAGTGCAGATTTATTCCTAACCAACACCCAAATCCCATGGACTATGTGAGGGCCTATGCCTAAACAGAAGTAATTCTGAAAAGAAAGAAAAGGTGATGTGTGACAAGCTTTCACTGGGGAGATGCAATACACACATTTGTTCACTCCCGATAGGAGTGAGCAGATCACAGCATGCAGACCACCAAAGTCCAATTTGGTGAACCAATGAGTTCTGTTGGTGTTAGGAATGTGGATAAGGGGTTACTTACAGAAGTGGAAATTACTCTTATACAGCTGCATCACCAAAGTCCATCTCAGCATGGGTGATAACTTACAAAACGGGCCTGGCACACACTTCACAGCTCTCAGGCAGTTCAACAGGTTGAATAATGTCCTTTCTAGAGGCTTTAATTGCCTTTTCCAGGCAGCTCAGCTGGTTTCTGTTTCTTCTATGCTGCTCATCTGGCCTGAATCTGTGAGTTTTCTTGGCAACTCAGTTTCTTTCTGTTTGAGGGGGACCCTCAGCTTTTATTTCTTACTCTGGCGGGGGGGGGGTGTGCTAGTGAATCTCAGCAGTTTCAGGGACTTCCTGAAGCTATTTTGAGTTGTTTACCCCAGTCTTCACTGATGGAATGTTTCAGTCTCAGAGGAAATTTACAGAATAGTGGGAAACACTAAATTTACTTTTGCCCCTCACGTCTTATCAGCCAAGAAGCCCTCCATTGTCCATCCTTTTCTTTAGCCCCAATGTCACCATTTTAATTCTAGTCTATCTCCTAGCCAATATTTCAAATATGTTTGTGTATGTGTGTACTATGATGGTTAATATTGACAAGACCTAGTATCATCTAGGAGACAAGCCTCTGGTCATGCTTATGAAATTAGGTTAGATTAGGTTAACTGAGGTGGAAAGACTCAGCCTGAGTTAGGTGGCATCATGCCACGGGATGGTGCCTGACTCCATACAAAGGAAACAAGCTAAAGAGCAGCATTCATCCCTCTCTGCTTCCCGACTAGATACAATGAGTCCAGGTGCCTCAGTTCCTACCACTATCATTTCCCCAGTATGGTAGTTGTCCCCTTGGACTATGAGCCAAAAATAAACCGTTCCTTAAGTTGCTTTGTTCAGATATTTTAAATCACAGTAAAAAAAAAAAAAAAAACAAGTAATTAATGTAGATGTAGATTTTCTATAAAAATAAAGTCATTAAAGTCATTTTCTTACTCCATATCTTTGTTGGGTAATCAACTCCTTTTGGCATGGCAACCAGGATTTTCAGAAATAATAATTTTTTTGTGTTTACATTTTGGGTTTTTCTCATGTAGCTCAAGCTGGTCTTAAACTCAGGATGGAATGATGGTTAGGAAATCCTAATCCTCCTGCCTTTACCTTCCAAGTATGGGGTTACAGATTTGTACCATCATGTCTAACTTCTCAAAAATTATTTTTAATATTGTTTAAGTTTACAGCAGCAGGGGCGGTAGGAAGTGAGATGAGTATGGACAGGAATGTCTGGAACCCTTCCCTTCAGCTAGCGGTCACTCGTGGTATACATAACTGTGAACTTTCTGGTCAAGATGTTATCCTACCTATCATTGCCCTGGCCCCTGTCTGTCTTGCAAGATGGTCTGACAAGTTCACAGAACTATGTGAAATCTCTTCCTGGGAACCAAGTTCTTTAGATTGGCACCAGGCTTCAGTCCTCTTACCATCTCTCCTTGGAGAGCATCATTTCAATAGTCTGATAGCCACAAGTGTCTTTCTTCATCCCTGCCAGGATGGTTACATCAGGCCTGGAGCAAGATGGGTGTGTACACTAGTCTGATTAATATTTTGGCATCTTAGTGTTGATTACATCATAGATTGAAGGATTTAATTAATAGCAGGTCTTGCTGTTTGAAGGTAGAAATATGGATATTACATTTGCCAGAAGACCTTACAAGTTGGATTATCACCTAGTTTCTGTGAAACAGGTGTGCCTGAGGACTGTATGAAAGTTGAACATGAGTGTTCAAGTGGAAACTGCACTCTTGCCACATTTGTGGCTTCCACTAGGAAATAATGTTTTTATTTGTTTTTTTCTGAGACAGTTGGGCTAGTTCTATAGTGGGGCTCTGGAAGCTGTCTCTGAAAGTCCAGCCTCAACCTTGTTCCAGCTCTTTTGGTACTTTTTTAAAGCCCTAATTCCTCCTTGTAAATCCCTTTATGTTTAACTAAGTAGAGTGAAATTCTGATACTTCTTTCAAAAAAATTTTAATTACATGTTTCAAACATATTTCATGAGGACAGCAAAAAACTAATTTTCCATCAGTTAAATTTTACACATCCCTAAGCAGCGTATTTTGAAACATTTTGACATGCATTTCACCCTTTTTTGTAGTGGCCCCCCCTTTTTTTGCAATTTTTTCTGAACTGCACACGTTTTTGAAACATAATACCTAACAGGTTTAAAATAGGTCACTGATTCCTCAACAGCTTGAGCCATGAATAATTCTATAGTTTTAGTTTTTCCTGATGAATTTCATCAAATACCTTCTGCCATAAAGAGGCAAGACACAATCGCATTTGACAGATGGTTAAGTTACATCTTTTATTGCAGTGCCCCAAACCTGACAGACCAATTTTAAGGAGGAACAATTTATTTGACTCCTGACTTAAGAGGATATAATCCGAGAGCTGGAAATCATGGATGCTCTGCACATGGCAGTGGAACCTGTGGTGCAGTGTGTCATGTCTTGGAGGATTAGGAAGCAGAGCTCTTGGCCCAAAAAGAGGGCCAGACCACAATCCTCAAGGCCCAACTCCTAGACACCCACTTCTGCTAGTTGGACCCTACCTCCTAAAGATTCCACAGCTTCCCAAAACAGTGCCACCATATAGGGACCAAGTGTTCAAGTGTATGGGACATCTCGTATGCAAACCATAACATGCTGGCCTGGCTTCCATAGACTCTTGGCTATCTCCTAACACAAAATGAAATCCACCTTCCGAAGTCCCCATAGCCTTAACAGTTCCAACACTTAAAAAAATCTGAAGCCTTTTCTGGGACTCACGGTAATCTCTTAACTGTAAGCTCCTGCAAAAATAAAAAGGAAACTACACACTCACAGTGATTGCACAGAGTAAACATTCCCATCCAACAGGGAGGAACAGGAGAAGAGCAAGGGAAGACCAGACCAAAGCAAGTGCACAAAACAGCAGGGCAAATAAGCCCTGCAGCTCCCTGTCTGACACCTGGAACTTGAGGCTTTGACACCCTCTGAACTCCAGGAGGCTTAGGCAGACCCATGCCTCCTGGCTTACTCCCTGCTGCTCATGTGTGTTCTCTCTTGGGCTGGCTCTACTTGGTGCTTGCAGCTTTTCTTCACCGACATCCCACGTTCCTGTAGTCTTTATTGCAGTACAGGCTTCATTTTCAAAGCGTCACATATTGCTCTGGAGCCTCTTTTTGGGCAATCTGAACCTGTCACACCTTTTTTTGGCCACTGTTTTTTTTGGGGGGGAGTTTGGTATAGATCTCCACGATGCTGCGATTCTTGCATTACCTATGCCTGGAAAGCTGGCGTCACTTGTATGATGCCAAGCTACACTACCAGCTTGAGGTGTAGCCTGGCTCCACTGAACCACGGCTGCAGCTGTGCTGAATGCACTCGGCTTTTAAAAATGAAAGCCTTTCATATTTACATGGATGTTATACCCTGGAGCCTGCGATAACCGGAGTCTCTCTCTCAAAGCACCTTCCTTAATGTCTCACTGCAGTCTGAGGTTTCTCCTTCATGGTACCAATCTTTCTTCCCTCCCTCCCCCCTCCCTCCTTCCCTTCCTCCCTCCCCTCCTCCCTCCTCCCCCCCCTCCCCCCCTCCCTCCTTTCCTCCCCCTCTCCTTCGTTCCCTCCCTCCCTCTCTCCTCCCCTCCCTCCCTCCTTTCTTTCTTTCTTTCTTTCTTTCTTTCTTTCTTTCTTTCTTTCGTTTTGTTTATTTTTTGAGATAGGGTTTTTCTGTGTAACCAAGTCCTGGCTGTCCTGAACTTGCTTTGTAGACCAGGCTGGCCTTGGCTTCACAGAGATCCGAGTTCTGTTAAGACATATGCCACCACTCCCGGTGGTACCAATCTTTTTATGGCTACTTTACATCCATCTGCCTTATCTGCCTTGTTGGTAATTTTGAATATAGATGACTTCCTTTCCTTGACAAAATGTACATTAAAAAAAATCTTTCTGCCCTACTTTGTGCTCTCTATTCTCAGTAACCTGCTAAAAGTGGTTAGCAGTTTGCATGTTACAATCTGAAAGCAATGCTAGCTAGAAATTTCCTCCACTGAACAAGGCAGCCCACTACTTTTGAATTCAGCCTTGCTCGAGTTTTCAGGACGTAGCCAGATGCTTTTCCAGAATGTAATGCCAACAGATTCAGATCTAGTTCCTGATAAAGCTAGTCATGTCTGAAACTCCACAGGCTAGGTCTCCCTGGTCTGTTTCTGCTGTCGTCAGGATCTTTCTAGCTCCTCTCAGCCAGCGCAGCCTGCTGCACTCTGGGACTTCTCTAGCTCAGGGCTCCGAATCCTCCACATCCCTTTGCAAGCTGGTTTTGAAGCTTACAAGCTGTACAGGTTTCTCAGTGCAGCAGCACATTCTTGGTATCCATTTTCTATCTTAATTGACAAGTTTAAGGGAGGAAGAATTTATTTTGGCTCATACTTTAAAGGCATACAGTGCACTATGGCAGGGAAGGCATGGCGGCTAAGACTCTCTCCACAGCTCCTTCAGGAGCTTTTTCTATATCTCAGTGGATCATGAAGCAGCGAGGGCTATCTGTCCAGAGGGGGGCCAGCCTACAGCCCGCAAGGCCCATCCTTTAGCAATCCACTTCCACTAGCTAGGCCCCCTAAAAGACCCACAGTCTCCTCCAAACAGAACCACCATCTGGGGCTCAAGTAGGTGATCAGACATGTGAGCCTGTGTGATACCATTGTACCTTCATACTAACTGACTGCAAAACTAGGGGAGGGCATTAAGGTATAGTTAGCATAGGTCCTGGAGGAAGACCGCAGCCAAATATCAGCACCATATGCTCCCAATGTTTGGTACCTGAATCTCCTCATCCGGAAAAAGGGTTTAATCACACATATAATGGCTGGGTTTAAAATTAACAATGCACGTAAAGCTCTTGGCACAGGGGCCTGGTATGTAAAAAGCATACAGTAAATGTTCAGTTAGTATTTTTTATTTCTACTTGCCTGGATTGTATTTCAAGGGGGCAGGTATATATTCATATCCCTGCGTGATGGTTTAGTTCTTACTCTTACTCCTCTAGGGTTTAGAATCATCTAGAAGATATATCCCAGGATGTGTTAACTGACCAGGAGGGAGCAACTTTGGACGTGGGTGGCAGCAGCCTATGGACTGGATGGAGTCCCAGACTGAGTCAAAAGGGGGAAGGAGAAAGCCAGCTGAATCCCAGCATTCACCTCTCTCTTCCTGCCTGCAGGTGCAGTGTGACCAGCTGCCCATACTTGTACCCCATTCCTTCTCTTCTCTCTCCATCCCACAAGCCCTTCTCTTAAGTTGCTTCTGTCATGTATTTGTCACAGCACTGAGAGTTACCTACCAGCATGTAAGAGTTTACCTGTGAGTGCCTGAGTTACCTCTGTAGTGACTTAATATTCTAGTGAGACTTCAGCACTCCTTGTAGGTGAATGATTTGAGCAGCTCCCCAAATGCCCATCTTTTAATCCAGCTCTGGCTTTGGTTTAGCAAGTGGAGTCATGTGAGCAGAAACTGAAGGAAGGGGCATCCTGTGCTGAAAAGGACAATGGCAGATTGTGTGACTGCAGTGAGTGACAGCTCTAGTACAGTGCTCCATAACCTATCACTTTAAACCTGACACACCTAACAAGTGACATAGCTCCTTTTCTAGATGTTGAAGATGAGAACTCAGTCTAGAACAAGACAAAACAAAGTGATTATAGGGCTACGACTGGAGAGCCTTAAACTTAGCAAATCAGACATTTCATATTTTGAAGATGGAGTAGGATATACACTTATATGAAGAGCTCCGTTAATAATTGTTAAGTCTCGGACCATGGAACAAATAGCTGAGGTGCCTATTTAACATATTAAAGTGGACCTAGCTGCCAGGTTCTCCCAGCATCCCCCAGCACCTACCTGTTTCAGGGCATGGCTGGTATACCCTTTCCTCTACCCTGAACTCTCCAGCCCAGGGGCTGGTTTGTTCTTTCCCCAGAGGCTCTTTCCTATATAATCCAGGCATTTTGGTTACCCACTCTTTTATTCTTTGCCCTCTTGGATGATGCACCTGGCTTCCTTCTCTGCTCTTTCCATTCCTCTCCCCTTTCTCCTCATGCGGCTCAGAGTCATGAACACTCTGCACCCTCCCAGATATGTCTGCCTCTGGCTATGCTCTTCCTTTTATCTACAGTAAACTTCCTCTTTCACCATATCTAGGAGCAGTTATGTCCTTTCTTTTTATTTCTTTTTTTTTTCCCATTCAATAATAATGGTACCTAGCACTTCACAGTCTCTCTTATTTGAATCTTGAGACAGCCCATGTATTTAAGCAGGGAAGCATTCTTATTTTACAGATGAGGAACTTCAGATCAGAGAATTGGATGGAGTTACACATGGTTGCACACAGATTTACTGGAAGGGGCAAGCGCTTGATCAGTTTTTTTTTTTTTTAATTCATTTATCTTCACACTTACTTAAGAAAGCTTTCAGAATTAAGGCAATACAACTACAGAGTCCCCTGCTAAGGTTTTGATCTTGGGAAAAATGATATGATCAGAGCTGTCATTTGGGGAAACACCATTTCTTTTGGAGTCTTACAGAAGGTGAAAACAAATCTTATTCTCTTGACTTTCTTGGGAAGGTTGATGTTAAACTTTATAAAGTCATTACTTTAAAAAAGAATCCCAGACATAGGCAGTTTTTAAAGCCAATGTGAGGGTTTGCAAGCCATTTAAACACTCAATTACTTGAGGAGAGACGGAGATGCCAGGGGATGGAGTATTTATAGCGCTGTGCCGAGAGCCAGTGTGTATATTTATTTGTACAAGAGTGGAATTCTGTCTCTGGATCATTTCCTGACTTGTTTGAGAATCTGGGCAAGTCATTTATTATGTCTGTAGATTTTGGAATTATAGCCTACCTCAAAGATACGCTGTGTGAATAAATGAACTTCTGCTGTAAATCTTGCTTGAATTTCTCTGATGAAAGGCATATCAGTGTCAATAGTTGTGAGGGGTAAGAGTGCTGACAATAGGAATATAATAATACAAACACTCAGAATATATGTAGTATCGTTGCTCTGAGAGCTTTCCTGTAGTGAGGATTTTTGGTTTCTTTAGAAATACAGAAATGGGCTGGGCGCAGTGGACACTCAGGGAGGCAGAGGCAGGCAGATCTTCCAGAGTTTGAGGCCTACCTGATCTACAGAGTCCAAGACAGCCAAGGCTATACAGAGAAACCCTGTCTTATGAAACCAAAAACCAAAACAAAAAACAAACAAAAAAAGTAAAACCACAGAAATGTTATGTGAATATGTTTTTGTTTTAATCCCAGGTGTGGGATACAGGGATGCTTCAGCTTGTTCACAGTAGCTGACTATGATTTGCCTCATGCTATAGCAGCGGTGTGACTTTGCCAGCTGAAGAGAGTTTATGTTTGGAATTCTGGGGACTCTTCCGGAGGGCATAAATGCTAGCGACCTGAGAGGACCCATAGCTGCGGCTGCTATTCTCACTGCTGCTGTTGGTGGTGGTGGTGGCGGTTACTGTTTGCTCCTGCTGCTGTTGCTGGTTGGAGAGATCCTGATGACGAAGATCAAACTCACCCAAGGAACTTGATGCTTCTAATCAGCATGAAGAAGTCTAGTGATATTAACGTCCCTTTTCCCCTCTAATCTTCTTTCTCTCTTACCTAGTGTTAGAGGTTTGGAAGGGATAGAGGTGGTGTAGGGAGGTAGGGAAAAGAGTCCAATAAAGTAGCCAAACGTCTGGCTACACTTTCCATGCAGCACGTGTATGTGGATGAGGGAAGGTACATACGCTTTTTCTAATCCTATAATCACAAACATTTTATAAGAAATAGCTACTGTTGTAATTTAAAAATACAGGATTGAGAAAAATGTTCTCATATCATCCCATCCTGTTACATTCCCCTTCACTCATGACAGTCAATAGGAAAAAAAAAAAAATACAAAGGAAAGGAAGCACAACTGCTCCTAGGAATGGAGGAGTTTATTTCGAGGAGAAGGTTTATTGGAGATAATTGGGAGAGCAGAGCCAGAAGCAGGGACCTCTGAGAGAGTCCAGAGTGGACATGACCAGACTGAGCTGTTCCACATGAGGAGAGGAGTACGGGGAAGGGAGAGGGGAAAGAGGTGAACCAGGTGAAGCGGCCGGGAGGCCCAAAGGTACAAAGATTGAGGGTAACCAAAATAGCTGGATTACATAGGGAAGAGAAGCCCAGCTCCTTGGCTGTAGAGTTCAAGGTAGGGGGAGGGCTATGCTGGTCAAGAGGGCCCTGTAATAGGTAGGGACTGAGGGCTGCAGGGAGAACCTGGCAGCCAGGGTCCGCTTTGATAATGTTAAATAGGCACCTTAGCCATTTGTCCCAGATTTGGAACCTAACATAAGTGCATGTAGAAACATATATCTATGATGTAAGTATTCTGACATGATTCAGAGCATGTTTCTGACTTTGTTAACATGACGAGAAATTTCTAGCATATAAAACTCTCGAGCAAAGCATAATGTTCCACTGAGTTTATTATTGCTCCTTTATGGAAAGATTTTGAGGTTGCTCTAGAATGAATACTGCAATAAATGTCACGTATGCCTCTGTGTGTGTCCTTTTATTAGTTAGATTCTTAATCTGAAATCAATGCTTAAACATTAAACCTTAAAGAGCATTAATTTGTATCTCAAATTGTAACTCCAAAGCCTATAGCAATTTACACTTCTAGACTTAGCCTATAAGGACCTACCCTCCATGCCTAAACCAATTTTTTTTTGCACATTATCAGTATTTCTAAGTTTTGCAATTCCTTGGTTACTAATGAAGTTGATTTTTTAAAAAATGCTTATCACCATTTCCATCTCGTCTGTGCATTGCAAAGTTTTATTTTTCTATTTGCAAAAATCTCTTAAAATACTATGATTCTGAATCTGGTGTTAGGTCTGTTTCTCTTGACTTTTAAGATGTTGATTTTTTTTTCTTACCCTTTTTTAAAAACTGCTCTCAAGTTTTTAATCCTTGTGGAGTTAATTAATCTGAAAAATCATGAGAAGGGCAACCGTTAAACACATATCTTCATGCCTGAGTGTGGTGATTCAGGTCTTAATCCAGTTCTCCCCACTCCCCACCCCTGAGCCATAGCTATTGAGGCAGAGACTGGCCTTAGTCCTGTCCAAGCTGGTTTTCATTGACAAGTTCCCAGGCAGAGCTCAATGGTGGGTTCCTGTCTAAAGCAGACCTGGCCTCCAGGTTCTCCTAGCATCCCTCAGTCCCTACTTGTGGCAAGGTGTGGCTGGCACACCCTACCTTCTGCCCTGAACTTTCCAGCCCAGGGCTGGGCTTCCCTTCTCCCAGAGGCTCCTCCCTATATAATCCAGAACCCCTCCCCTCTGTTCTCTGAATTTCTCTCTTTCTGCCTGCACATGCACTCTCTTTCTCCTTTGCCTCCGTCTCTCTGTCTGCATGGCAATTTCCTGGTCTCGTTCCATAGCAGCCACCTGAGAGCTACCCCAATAAACCTGCCCTTTTTTTTTTTTAATATTAATTACCTACCCTTTTTTAATATTAATTACAGTTTATTCACTTTGTATCCCAGCTGTAGCCCCTCCTTTATTCCCTCTCAATCCCATCCTCTCTCCCTCATCAACTCCCATACCCCTTTCCAAGTCCACTGATAGGGGAGGTCCTCCTCCCCTTCCCTCTGACTCTAGTTTATCAGGTCTCATCAGGAATGGCTGCATTGTCTTTATCTGTGGCCTGGTAAGGCTGCCCCCTCAGGGGGAGGTGATCAAAGAGCCAGCCACTGAGTTCATGTCAGAGACAGTCCCTGTTCCTATTACTAGGGAACCCACTTGGAGTCTGAGCTGCCATGGGCTACGTCTGTGTAGGGGTCCTAAGTTATCTCCATGCATGATCCTTGGTTGGAGTATCAGTCTCAGAAAAGACTGCTGGGCCCAGATTTCTTGGTTCTGTTGCTCTCCTTGTGGAGTTCCTGTCCCCTCCAGGTTTTTCATCTCTCCCTTCTTTCAAAAGATTCCCTGCACTCTGCCCAAAGTTTGGCTATGAGTCTTGGCATCATGGTATACACTCACTCATAAGTGGATATTTAGACATATAATATAGGATAAGCATACTAAAATCTGTACACCTAAGGAAGCTAAGCAAGATGGAGGACCCAGGGTAAGATGATCAATCCTCACTCAGAAAGGCAAACTGGACAGACATCTGAAGAGGGAGAAAACAGGGAACAGGACAAGAGCCTACCACAGAGGGCCTCTGCAAGACTCTACCAAGTAGGGTATCAAAGCAGATGTTGAGGCTCATAGCCTTTCTTTTTCTTTTTTTCTTTTTTTTCTTTTCCATATTTCATTGGCAGAGAAAACCTAATACAAAGTTTCCCTCAAAAAAAAAAAAAAAAAAGTTCAATAGTTATTTCAAATCATTGCTGGCCCCTGAGCTTACGCTATGTTTGGCATGTTTGTTAAGTTTCTTTTCTCTTTATTTTGTATGTGTCAGTGTGTATGCATGTGTGAACAGAATTCAAGTCTGCTGTTGGGTTTTTGATCTGGGGCTTTCTAAGTAGGCTAAGCTGACTCACTGGCAAGCTCCAGGGATCCTCTTGGCTGTGCCACCTCAGTGCTGGGCTTGCAAGTACCTGTCACCGGGCTTGGCCTCTTACTGCACTTGGGGCAGTTGCCCTGTAGGGAGACACTGAGTCTTAACACCTGTCTCTTTTGCCGTGTTTTCTATGAGGAGGCTCAAGCTAGACAAATGCCGACGCTGATCCAGGAAGAAATTGTTTGTTCAAAAAAAATGCGATATTTGGTGACTCATGGAGAGTAGAAGCTCAGAAGTATGTGTTAAAAGAGATTTTAAAGATGTAGGCCGAAAAGAATAGGATATAATTTTACAGCAGGATTAACATAGGGTAAGAAGGTGTTTACCAGCTAGTCTGGCTTTGCTCTTTTAAAGTTGGTAGTGGCTCCAATGGGCTTGCTTAGATGACTGAAAATGTTTAACTCACTGATGATGTGTGGACAGACATAGGAGATGGGAATTTTGGAGTAGATTTTAGATGTTATCTGTACATCTGCTTCCCTCCTGTATCTTCCAAGAAGTTCTAGAGGAGTTCTTCCCCAAACAGTGGAAAAGGCACAGGGTCCTGGGCAAGCTGTTTGGTGCCTGTCCTCTGCAGTCAGGAAGGACAGGGGAAGATATATTGGCAATGAAACAGACATGGCTACCTTTGAACAGCAGCTCTCCGCCCCTTCTTTCAAAAAACATGTGTGCTCTTGCTTTCTGAGGGGGAAGTTGCTAGCGGGAGGGGGGAAGTTTGCATTGCAGATCTCTGGTAGTGTTTCTAGTGAATGCTGGGACTACTTTAGGGTAGGGTGCAAATGTGAAAGCTCACTGAAGAAAACAGCAGACGAGGGACTGGTGTGTTCTCTCATGCACTGTGGGGGGCGGGGCGGTAAGGAACTGAGATAATATGTTAGCCATTAGAACTGTTTGCTGTTTTTCCATAGGGCCTCTGCAAAGGCCCATAACTGCACAAGGGTGCCTTTTTGAACACTTCAAACCACATTATCGGAATTGAGATAGGGAAAGGAGTTAATTTTAGCATTCTTCAAAGAAACTACAAACCCAAACCTTCCACTGATAGTTTGAGTACAATAATTCTCAAAATTAATAAACCATTATCAATTTACTGCAAGCCCAACCTTATCACTGAGAAGGTAGTAATTTATTTTCCAGATTGAAAATAAGAACCCATTCCTAAGTGAGAAAAAGAAATTATGATAGCCTGAAAGAAAAGGTATACAGTCCTTTTCTTATCCATAAGTGCCCAGCCCTGGCTAATACCTTTAGGTCTTGCTGACTAAATAGGTCTTGCTGAATAAATAGCTGCTTAAGGCTCCTCGTCGAGGAGATTCTGAATACTTCTCAGGAGGGTTGGCCTGTGTCATCACTTTCTCACCTTTGCAGCCAGCCAGAGCCTGGTATGCTAAGTATCTTAGGGCATGGCAGAGGAAAGCTTCTGCTATAGTCATGAACTTGTATTTTGCCCAAGGGCAGAGAGTCATAAAATGACAGCAGATCATTTCTTTTTATTATAGGTTATTTATTAGTTTTCTCAAATCTGTACAGAGGCAGCCTGGAGTCTCCCTGTGTAAATGGATTGTATGGGAACACTTACCTGTTTCCCCAAACCAGCTGTCCCTGCCACTTCCAGCTTCTACTAAGCAGCTTAGAAGTACGTGTTCCCTCAGGACTTTAGACTCAGAAGACAGTGGGAAGGAGTTTAGCAAAAGTAGTAGGTAAAGTTAAGGGACATCGCTGCTGTCACTTGTCACCCTTCCTCCATTTGGGTTGCAGCTGGGGTGCCTCTAATGCTCACCCTCCAGTCTCTCTATCTCCTTTCACCCCCAAGCAAACCAGATGTGGAAGTGAATATAACATGGATCCCTTACTCTATGATTTTAAAACTCAAGATCATTGTGCATTTCTTAAAAATCATTGAAACCATACAGGGATGGAGCTCTGTAGGCAGAGTGCTTACCTAACATGCATGAAGTCTCTAGGTTTGACCTCCAGCACAGCATAAAATGGGCCATAGTGTGTTGGCTTTGCAGCCTCTCTCCAGAGTTCATTTCAAGGGCAGGGAGATTATATAAACCAGAGCTGTCATAGCGTATCTGCCCTTCTAGTTGGCTCAATCCCAGAGCGATGTTCTGTTTTTACTCCAAACAATTCTTCATTGAGTTTGGCAACAGGAGTTGGGTTTGGTTCTTAAGGTCTTGTTAAAGACGACTATCCTTTTCAAAACATTTTCTTGATTTTATTTTTTTTTCTGGTATGAAATTAAGATAAAAATATGTTTTCACCAAGCCTTAACTCAAACAGATGAAAACCCTCATGGAGGAGAGATTAGAAGGAGGGCTAGAACATGGCGGGAGGCAATATGCTGTCAGTAGACTGAGTGATGCAGAATTAAGCACAATGTCATCATTCACAATCAAATGTGTCCATGTGTTTGGGAGTGTGTGTGCGTGTGTGAAAACATTAGCAACATATCAAAGTCTGGAAGGGCTAGGAAAGATTAGATTTCACATTGTATTTATGGGGTCTGTCTTTCTTACTTTAACCAAGGTAACATACACAAAGATTTTTTTCAAAGGTTGAAGTTTTCACCAGTAAGTAAAAATTCCAATGTCAGGGACAGTTTTGTTAAGGAAATGTTTTCAGAAAAAGTATGTGTACTTTTGTTCCCAAACCCACTTGCAGTGCTTTGAAACATGCTCAGATATTTTTATAAATTCCTATTTGGGTCTAGAAAGAAAATACACTGAAGTAGAAGTTTTTGATCCGAGAATGCTGCAGCTAAGAATAAATTAAGAAGTGCATACTTATTGATTGAGTTAGGGCAAAGTGGCCAGGAAGAATTTGAAATTTTTAAATGACTTTTAATACTTGCAAGTTCAGTAGGGAGTTGTTTTCATCGTTTGCTTAGAATGCAACCTACGTGGTGAATAACAGTGACCATGGCAAAGTCGGAATGTCCCTGGACTTGGAAATCAGATCTATTTCAGGGTGCTGGAGAGATGGCTCAGCGGTTAAGAGCACTGTCTGCTCTTCCAAAGGTCCTGAGTTCAATTCCTAGCAACCACATGGTGGCTAATAACCATCTATAATGAGGTCTGGTGTCTTCTTCTGGTGTGTAGGCATTCATGCAGGCAGAATACTATATACATAATAAATAAATCTTAAAAAAAAAGAAATCAGATCTGCTTCATCTTGGAGAACTCATTTTAAAATTAAATTTAAATTTACTGCCGTGTGTGTATTCGATGTGTTGTTTGTGTGTAGGGGGTAGGGCACATATGCTGTAATTTATGTGTGGAGGGCAGGAGCAGTTCTACTGAGTCAGCTCACTTCTACTTTTATTTCAGTTTCAAGGACTGAACTCAGGTCATTAGGCTTGCATAACAAAAACTTTACCTGCTGAGCCATTTCACCAGCCATCATTTAAAAATTTTTAAATGCTTAGCATATCATTAGTGTTCAGGAACACTTACACTACAAACTAATAATATTGAAATTCATAAGATATGACTTGGTCAGTATTACATGCTGGGACTTGAACCCAACTTATTTACTTTGAGTGCTCACCATCTTTTACTGTACCCAAGGCTAGGCCCCAGATGTGGTAAAGGGATTCTCTTGGCAACAATACTCAGATTTTTTCCTAGTTTGCCATTTTGTAGACTCCAGAGACAAAGATCTTTTAGAATCTTTTTTTTTTCCTGCAGGAGGTGACGATCAAGAGTTTTCACAGGTGAAGATAATGGTGGGGGAACTGAGGAGAGGAGCGGCAAGCAACTTGGCTCAGGTGGCTTGTCCTAACACAAGAATGTTCCTGACTCCCTTCAAAGCGGCACTGGAGGTGTATCGGAGAAGAGACAAATATTCCAAGTGTGTCACTGAATATCAACTTTTCTATTAAAAAGGCACAGTGGGATCGTGGAGGCTCCATTAAGGCACAGGGTTGGAGGATGAGGTAACTAAAGACTGAACAACTGGTTCTCTGGTTAATGGTTAACAAACAAATATCTTCTACAAGACTGAGGGTTTTGGAGTAAAGAGGTCCATGGTTTTTCCTGCAAAGACTCATCCTTACTGTATCCAGTCACCTGTTATCAGGGTAGCTGTATTGCTCAGGGTTTTCTGAAGGAATAGACTTTATATATAATGGAACACATACATAAATATAAATGAATGTGTGTGTGTGTATGTATGACTTGTTAGAATGGCTTACAGGTTGTAGTCCAGCCAGTCCATAAGTGGTTGTTTAACAGTGGAAGGTCTAAGAACCCAGTAATTGTTCAGTCTACAAGGCTGAATGTCTCAGCTGGTCTTCAGTATACGCTAGACTCCTGAAGAAGTAGGTTCTAATGCCAGTGAAAGAATGGACTTGCAAGGGAGAGCTAGCTTCCCTCTTCCACATCCTCTGTACTTGCTGCCAGCAAAGGGTGTGGCCCAGATTAAGAGTGGATCTTCCCACCTCAAGGATCTGAATTAGAAGTAGATCTTCTTACTTCAAATGATTTAATTAAGCAAAAATCCCTTACAGGTGTGCCCAGCTGTCTGGGTTTTAGTTAATTGTTGTGGTTAATTTAAAGGTATGGTCTAATAATGTTTATTATTAGCCCTATGTTTATTAGGGTGATATTATCTAACCTGCTATTATAATCAATAAAAGACAGAGACACCTGATAGATTTTAGAATAGCCTTATCTTACCTGGGGCAGGGCAAATATTAACCCTCTAAACTACCTTTACCTCCCAGCTCCATCCCAGGCCATCTGCTCTACTAATTTCTATCTGGGCTACTTTTCATCCATAGTTCCATGAATACTTGCTTTTTCTCTCATTTGGGCCACTTCATCCATCCATGCCGGCCATGTGTTTCTCTCCATGCTAATCCATGGCAGCTCTCTACTTCCTTCGTCCTCCTCTTCCTGTTTCTCTCTCTCTCTCTTTCCCATGATCCTCCTGTCCTCAAAGCCCAAGAACTTTGACCATACCTACTCCATTCTGCCCTGCCTAGGTGCAGGCCTTTTAATTGCCAATCAGGAATAATGTCTTAGCCAAGGTTACAAACATCATTTTGGGGCATGTGAATGTCTGCTTGTGAAAGACAGCAAGCAGATCTTGGGGGAGCAAATGAATTAACAATCAAATAAAAAGCACAAGACCATACTGTCACAGTTAATTCTAGATATCCTTGGGTTGACAACCAAGAAGAGCCACTACAGTAGCCATGTGAAAAGAAATTCCTGCTAAAAGGGAGATTTTTATGTACTAGCTCTGAGATGAGATTGCTATTGTCCTATTTTATGTTTATCTTGCAACTCTTGTCAGTTTTTTTCAAAGTGGTTATGATTTTGGCCTTGTCATTTCTGCCACTAGGCAGCTTCCAAATTGTCTATCCTTGGCAATGTTCAATGGTGTGTCCCCTGTCCTTCTGTCAGGGGCCGCTCATTTGAGCTGCCAAGAGGGTTTGCTTTATTGCTCAGCTAGACAAGGACTGTGCTGCTTTATGACATTTCAAAGTGAATCGATGATAGAAATTTCAATTTGTTTCAGAAGAGAGTTGACAACAGGCCTGGAGCTCAGAAAATGAGTGGCCAGATCTTTAGAAAGAATTGATTTGAACAGACATGGATGGAAGGTGGGCTGGCTGCTGTTTCAGCATGTAGTTATTCTCTGAAATTGTCCTTATTTATACCTCAGTCCTGGTGCTAAAGAATGGGTGCTGAGACTGATATTGATGATAAGAATGCCTCCCTACCTACTTTGCTAAATATAGTAATCATTGATTGTTTCTCTCTGTTCCTCCCCATTCTCAATACCTATGATTTGGAAGGAGCTGGTTTCAGATTTAGTTCAAGGGCAGGCATGTGGCCCAGGCCTGTCCAATGAGAAGCATGGCTTTGATTTAGGGATGGATAAGTTTGCAGTAACAATCAATCCTGGAAATTGATGGCATTGTATTTTCAAAGTGAGTTTTCAAATAAGTTTCAAATAGGGGTTATGAGCAGATAAAGGGAAAAATCACAACAGATAATACAGTTTTGGGATGGAAAGACCTATTCATTGCAAGGCATTGGTACTACTTAAGATTATAGAGGTGTGTGTGTGTGTGTGAGAAAGAGAGAGAGAGAGAGAGAGAGAGAGAGAGAGAGAATGAGGATTTTAGGCTGGCTGGACCTAACTATTGACTGAGAGGCACAGCTAATTCATGTAGGGTTTTGCAAAGAGGAAAGGAACTACAGAACCTTATTTTTTCCTCTTCCCTCATTTCCCATGGTTCTTTCCCTTGAAAATACCCCAAAGGAAAGCCCTGGGGAAAAGGGGCCATGGACGCATCCACACAGACCAAGCTTCCCCCAGTAGAGTAGGGAGAAGAACAGAGTAGATTTGGAGGCCAAGCTGAAGAAGTTCCATACATAAGCTTATTCGGGGCAATTGTGAGGCACTCCTAAAGAGATGGACTACCCGAAAGAGAGATAAAACAGAGAGCTGGGGAGGTGAGTCACAGCTATCCTAATCTATCTCACACTGTCACAGAATGTCTAACAGGATGTAAGTGATAAGGGCTCTGACACATCTCCAGAATGAAAAATAGAGCAGCTTACAAACACATCTACTGATGCAGGCATAAGATGGAGTCAACCTTGTAAAAAACTTACTGTAGCAACCAAAGCTGACCAATGAACGGCCTTTAAAACAAGGTAGCTCAGATATCAGTCAGTTGGGAGCAGATCCTCTCTGCAAGCTCAAATCCCTGATCTGTATGAAGGTCTTAGACAAGGACCTTTGGGTGAGAAACTCCTTATATTAGCCACTTCTTTGCCTTCCTTCCTTCCTTCCTTCCTTCCTTCCTTCCTTCCTTCCTTCCTTCCTTCCTCCCTTCCTCTCTCCCTCCCTCCCTCCCTCTCTCCCTTCCTTCCTTCCTCCTTCTTTCCATCCTTCATTTCTTTCTTTTTAATAGTCATCCACTTACAGGTTTATTAACAGTAAATTTATAAAATTTATTCCTTATATCTAATGTCACAAACTTTCATAATTTTGAGATATGAGCACTCTTAATGCCTTTTGTTATTTCTTTCTGTGTGTTTCCACAAAGAGCTTTTATGTGTCTTCCCTAAATGCACATAGTAAATGGAGGAATAAACTGGGACAAAATCTGTACATGCTGCATATTCTTATAGTCTATACATTTCTTAAACAATATACACTTTTTTTTTTTCTGAAATAGGGTTTCTCTGTGTATCCCTGGTTGCCCTGGAATTCACTTCGAAGAAAAGATTGACCTCAAACCCAAAGAGATCCACCTGCCTCTATCTCCCAAGTGGTGGGATTAAAGGTGTGTGCCACCATCACCCAGGACTTTTTAAATTTTATTTAATTTTTTTATTCACTTTACATCCTTGTTGTAGCATTGCCTGGCACTCCTTAAGAGGCTCCTTATAAGGGTTTTCTATTGACATGGGAGGGTCCTGATTGCTGGGTACCTCTTCCTCACAGCACCTCGTGAGTTCTGAGGTTGGTGAGCAGACAGCAGCCATCATCAAACCTCTTCCTTCCTACACCACAGCACACAGAGTCCATAACTGCCATGCTTCTTCACCCTTCCTCTTCCTCTCCTTTCCTCTCTTCCTTTCTTTATGGAGCCTTCAGTTAGACTTTTCTCAGAACCATATTTCCTGTCCTGCTCAAAGAGATGTCCTAACTGACGTACCTGCATCCCTCTGGTGTAGGCA
Organism: Psammomys obesus; assembly: GCF_907164565.1. Classification (NCBI taxonomy): domain Eukaryota; kingdom Metazoa; phylum Chordata; class Mammalia; order Rodentia; family Muridae; genus Psammomys; species Psammomys obesus. The sequence goes on along the minus strand of NW_026596088.1, from coordinate 15,936,671 downwards.
TATTTGTTTTACGCTACTTTGTTGGGTTCTTATATTTACCACTTTTCTCCAGCCCAATCCCTTCCAACACCCCAATCTCTTCCAACACCCCAATCCTGTGGTAGGAGAGATAGAAGGTTAAAGGGGAAATGGGGCATAGGTCTCTTTAGACTACTTCCTGCTGATTAGAACTGTTGGGTTCCTTGGGGGAAAGTGTAGTCTTTATTGTCAGGATATGGCCAATTTATCATCAGACCTCAACAACAACAACCAGGAGCAGTAAGGAGAGCAGCAGCCTTCTTCAGAGCGACCCCCACCCTGTTCCTCTCTGGGCTCGGCCATTTGTTCCCTCTCTAGAGTCCCCAGAATTAAACTATCTGCACCTGGCAAAGATCACACTCCTGCTAGTGTACAAGACAATAATAATTAACAGCTGTGGACAAACTGAAGCAGCCCCATATCCCACACCTGGGATTAAAACAAAAATATATTCACTCAACATAACTGAGTTTTTAAAGAAACACAAACCCTCATTTCACTCTGGATCTGGACCTCTGTCTGTCTATCTATCTATCTATCTATCTATCTATCTATCTATCTATCTATCTATCTATCTATCTGATTTCTGGACTCAAGATAACGGCTCGAGTAGCACCAAGATTTTTGATGGGACAATTGGGAAACAGGTTCTCGTATCTACTTGCATTTCTATGGAAAGTAAACCTGAAGCTGTTGGCTGCTATCACCACTGTGGAGAGAAGATTCAGAGTAAAGAAACTGGAACCATTTTTTGGTGACACAAACTGAGCATTTGTATTCAATTATACTTAGAATTTTCAGCCAGGGATTAGGCATTTCTCCTCTGTTCTTAACAATCAAGTATGTGTTATCTGCATCTCAAGATGCCTGACAAACCGTGTGCCTAGCCTTAGGCACAGTGGAACTCAGCTCCTGGAGCTATACAGCTGCCTGCTCTGCCAATCAGTGTCTTCTAATCCAGACACTCAGCAGCCAAATATGGTGTCCTCAGTCTGTGCGGATGCCAGTCCCTCTCTGTCCAAACTTTTCCAGTGACTGCCTCAGTTCTTTCCTGTTCTTGGACGCTAAGAAATTCCAGATGTCAGTGCCCAGGGGTATAGCTGGCCAACATCTGGGGTTTTATAAATTCAGTGTGTTTTGGGAGGCAGTATTTTAAAACATGCTGGGAATTGAATACAAGTCCTTTTCATATGAAAAAAAGGCTCAAATTTATGTTGATTGACTTAAAGGAATTGAGGCCTTAAACTGTGCACAAATATGGTAAAGGTAGGTAGATAAAATTATTTTATGAGAGGACTTTTAATACAAGAATAGCATGTATTTTTAACATAAGGATGGGTCATTCCATTGGTAGGTTGACTATTAGCTCAAGATGAATAATGATATGAAAGACAATTAGCCTTAAAGCTCATTGATCAGTCTTTGTCTTTCATAGGTTTTAGGACCTAAAATTAGAGAGACCCTCCTTCTTTTCTTTCTCACATTCTTCTTTTTCCTCATCCTTCTTCCTCTTAGGAAAAAAAAAAAGAGTAATTTTAAAATTATGTGTCTGTGTGTGATTATGTGTCCATGTGATTGCAGGTGTCAGGGGAGACCAGAAGAGGGAATCAGATCCCATGGCATTACAGGCAGTTGTGCTCTGTTTGACACAGGTACTGGGGAGCCAAACTCCATTCTCCTGCAAAAGAAATAGGCCATCTCTCCAGTCCTTTCTGCTGTGTGTGTGTGTGTGTGTGTGTACATGTATGAAATGTCAGAGGACACCCTTGGGTGTCAGTCTTAGCTTTCCACCTTGAGACAGGGTTTCCTGTTGTTTTGCTTCTGTGTATGCCAGATTAGCTGGTTTGTGAGCTTTTGGGGATTTTCCTGTCTCCACTTCCCATCTCACCGCAGGAATGCTGGTGTTCCAGTCCCATGCTATGCCACTCAGCTTTATATGAGGTTCTGGGATTAGAACTCAGGTCCTCACGCTTGGATGTCAAGCACTTTTACCAATTGAGCCATCTCCCCAGCCCACATGGAACTTTCTCTGTCTCCCTCTGTGTGTACATAAGACAAAATATCTTTAATATACTTCTCGCTAGCAAGCAAGAAAAGAGAAATGGTTTGTGGACTGACAGCTGAGAGCAATCCATTCCCTTTAGAGAAGCCCTGAAGCTGGACCTCATTCCTAGGCTACCTCTCTACCATTCCCTCCACCATCAGGAGAGGGAATTTTCATCTTCTGACAGTGTGCACATGTACAGATGGAGAGCAGGGGAGACCGGAAGCACAGTGTGGCAGAGCAGAAAGAGCACAGGCTCGCACGTGTCCCTGCTTTTCTGGGCTCTCCTGCACCCTCCTTTATGAAATGGGCTTGATAGCATCTCTCTCAGAGCGTGGTTGGGAGGACTGACAGGAACGCATAAGCAAAGTTTCTGAAATGCTGCGTGCTGAATATCTTCTCTAACGGCCTAGAGAATAAGAGCAGTTGGGTTGGTAGCATATCACCAACTCTGTGTGAGATGCCTGACACAATTGCACATGCTTGCTTCTTCCTGCTTTCCTGAGGGGTGTTTAGACTTCCTAGATAGACACTTTACTAACCTCAATCCAGGAAAGCATAAACTGATGGAAGCAACAACGGTTTGGAAACAACAGTTTTGTGTCTTTGGCCTAGTAAGCCTGCTGTTGAGAACTGACCTAAGAAATAATCTTAAATACATCCCTGGTGCTGAGATGTTTACTAGACACTCCTACATGATGATAAAAAGCTACCAATATCCACCAGTCAGTTCAATTATGATAATTTAGCTAAAAGCAATGGTTCTCAAGTCTTCCACAGGGGTTGTGTATCATATATCCTGCATACCAAATACTTACATTATGATACATAACAGTAGCAAAATTACAGTTATGAAGTAACAATGAAATAACTTTATGATTTGGGGTCATCACAACATGAGGAATTGTATTAAACTGTATTAACTGTTTTAGGAAGGTTGAGAACCACTGCTAAAAGGGTTCCTGTGCAGTCACTGAGATGGTGCTCAAGGGATGGCTTAGGTTAGCATGAGGAGCTGAGTTCAATGCCAGAATCCACATACAAAAGCATCCAGTACTGGGAGGTAGCGACAGGGAGATCTCTGGAGTATGCTGGCCTCATTGCTCAGTAATAGATTTTCTCCACTGACAAAATGAGCCAGTTCAAGTCAGACTCAAGCACAGAGGCAGGTTTATTGGATGCAGCTCTCAGGCAGGTTCACTGGTCCTAAGGAACCAGGTCAGGGAAGTTGGTTTAATTTTTTGAGCAGTTATGAATATTTGCAATAGCAGAAATTGGGATGAATTTTAATGAAGTTCATTAACTCCTGTTGATGGGGGATTATCTAATAAATAGTAACAATAATTTAAATTGAAATATAGAATAACCCTTCTTTTCCTGTTGATAAAAAGCATTGTCTTTCTTTCCTTTTTTTTTTGGGGGGGGGAAGGGGGTTGTTGTTGTGTTTTGAAAAATGTTCTTGCGCTCCCTGGCTGTCCTAGAACTTGCTATAAATACGAGGCTGGCCTCAAACTCCCAGAAATCTACCTGCCTCTGCCTCCTCTGCTCAGCCATGCTCTACCATGCTTGGCACACTAACAATTTTTAAGAATTATGGAATGGTTCTTCTGTCTTTATCTTGCTTGCTTAGGAAAAAAGAATAATCAGATGTAGAACATTTGAAGTAAAGCATGCTGCAGCCAATAACTGATAAATGGGAGCTTGTAGCCACCATATGCACCATGTAAGCCATGCCATTCTTTCGTTCATTAATGAACACAGCCCTCTCGACTGTGCAGTGAGAGGGAGGCTGTTAGCACCCCAACTTCAGAAATGAGGAAACGTGCAGAAAATGAAATCACCTGTTCAGGGCCTGAGGTGAGCAGGAAGCTGAAATCCCCTGTAGGCCAGGAGTACTGGGGTGGGGTGGGGGGGCGGCTCACTCTCATCCCCCAGAGGCAGAGGAGAAGGAGGAAAGTGAACTTGGGATAACTAGGCAAGACTAGCAGGAAGTCAAGAGCTGAGCCTCGGGCTATCGCTGCCCCAGGTGAGGGAGGGACTCTAGAGATCAAGGCCAATGTGGAGTAAGCAGCTAGGGAACCAGGGCAGGGCCAGGGAAACCCTAGTGAGGGACCCAAAAGGTCATGTGAGACACAGTCAGGGACACTGGAAGCTGCCTACAGGGTGATTGATGGAGTCCTCACCCCAGATCAACAGAGAAACTGTTTTGCAGAAACAAATTGACTCAGAAACATGTGGAAAGACTGTGGTCTAAAAGGGGCAGTCTGAGAGTCACCAAGGGGCCAGAGGTAGCTGTGACAGCTGGGATTAGGAGCCAGGAAGGTGAGAGCAGAAACAGGAAGCCCAGGTAAACAGAACTGGCTAGAACTGGCTCCCTGTAGTTCACAGCAGTGGTTGGTTGTGTCCGGACAAAGTGAGAGAAAGGAGAAGGGAGTAGGGGGATGAGGGGGCTGGGAGTTAGGGGGAGGGGCCGTCCTCTGAATTGAAGGGCCAGCACAGACACCAACAGCATCCAGGAGACACAGAACCCATTCAGGAATTTCTTACCATACCTCAGACTGGGAATGAGAAGGGCAAGATAGGGATTCCCCTGGACCTGAAGCTGGTGAATCAGGCTGAGCCAAAGAGGGAGGGGAAGGCCGTTTAGAGATAAGAGCAAACCCTAATGGGTGCTGGGGTGGAAAGACAAGTCTAGGCGCTGGATCCTGGGTTCTGTGGGTCCTGCGTGCTCAGGCCTGCATGAAAAAGTAGGTTTGGGGGAGAGACTAAATGGTGAATCACAAGTCCCAGATGTGGGGCACACACCACAGGCGGACTGTGGCTGCTGTCAGCAGATTTGACCGCAGCCTGGCTCAGCTGCGGAGCTCAGGACACTGGCCCCCACCCCCACCCCCACCCCAATGAAAGGCCCCGGAGCCCCAGAGAACTACATCTGGGTGAGCAAAGGTATTCCGAGCCAGGCTTTACAAGTTGATTTTATGGCGCATCTGGGCTGAAGGTGAACGACCCCAGTCATTAGCTCACTTCCCTGGAGGCTGAATTCTGCAATGAGCCCGGGGAACGGGTTTCTCCAGCACACACAGATCTGTCCATCAGTGTCTGCTCAGAAAAATCCTTGGCACCTCAGCGGCTGTCCCTGGCTCACCTCTGAGACCACGTGCTTTTTCCTGCAGGCAACTTTGCCGGCTGTTCCCGGAATAGACAGGACAAAGGGACTATATTAAGGCTTCCTTGGGTTAGACAAGCCTGGAACACGTGGTCAAACGGTCAACTGCTAGCACATTGTGGCATCCCGTATCATAAATCCTCCCTCCCTCTAGCCTCCCCTCACTCTCTGGCTTTCTGTCTCTCTGTCTCTGTCTGGCTCTCTCCATCTCTGTGTATGCGTGTGTTTGTTCTTTTAAATTCTAGCTTAACAGCCCCATGATTTAGGCTACTTCTGCCCTCCTGAAATAGGACCCTGGCCACGTCTCCAAAGGAGGCCCCTGCAACACGCGGATGGGCTGGCGGCCAAGGCTGGCAGAACGAGATGTGTGCTGGAAATAAACGCGGGGTGTTTGCGTACAGATTCTTCTCCGCCACCTCATGGGTGAGTCAGATGACTTCTCACCCCACATTTTGTTCTTACCCACTTTTCCCTTCAGGAATGGGGGTGGAGGATGCTGTCAGGTTTAAAATACACCCTCAAATTATGCACATTTGTGTGCTCATACACAACAGGGATCCTTTCTTTAATGCAATAAAGAATTATTTTTGGCTTTTTCGGGTTCATTCTGTTTTAAGTCAGCCTTGGCTCTGGAATGAGCACCAGGAGATAAGAAAGTGAGATCAAGTCCCCACCCTGCTCTGTAGTAACTGTGGAATTTGGGGCAAGGAAGTTCACCTCTGGAAGGTTCTCTCCCAGCTCTAGGCCTCCCTTGTGCAAGGCCCTCTTTGTAGCCCTGGAGTCTGACCCTTGACCTTCACGCACAGGCTTGTCAGGACAGTGGGTTAGGTCAGTTGTGGCAATGTTTTGAAAACACATGCAACATTCCTGTGAGGGGTAATTATCTGTTGTTTATCTTCCCCACCTCCAATCCCATCTGTCTCTTAAAATTCTTCAGTCTTCACAGTCACTCAGCCTGGTCTGTAAATAGTGTTTTTGTGAATTGGAGACAAGTCACCCCTTTCTGGTTTTCAGGGCGCACTATCACCTGAATGGGACTCACAGCATCTTTGTATTCTTCGTCTGCTGCTTCTCCTAACCAGAGGTGGTTCATAAATTCCGAAAGTGCTTATCATGTGGTGAAACACACACACACACACACACACACACACACACACATACACCCACACACACACTTCTTGCTTTATCATATTTACATGTTCAGCACAATGGCCTCAATACGTCCACAGTGCTGAGAAATCACCACCTGTGCCATCTCTAGAGCTTTTTTTTCTCTGTGAAACCAAAACTGCATCCAATCATCTAAGTCCACACCCATCCACTCCTCCCCCGCCATTCTCCTTTCCGTCTGAGTTGGACAGCTCTCACTAAGAGCAGCTGTGCAGTTTCTGTCATTTTGTGACTGGCTTATTTCATTTAGCACCCTGTCTTCAAGGATCCTCCAGATTGTTCCGTAGGGAACTGAGAGAGAAGTTCTCAGCACTTCTGAGGATTAGAGAGGAAAAGACAGCATTTTCTCCCAGAAACCACTGTGAGGGAAAGGCTGAATGGACTATGTACTAGTTTGTTTAGGTGAAATTGGTAGCTGTACACTCTTATTTTGTTTTATTTTATTATTTTTTTTTAAAGGTACACATGTGTAAACTTGCCAGGGACAACTTGTAGGGGTTGGTTCTTTCCTTTCATCACACAGTTCCTCAGGATCACACTCAGATGTCAGGCCTGGTAGAAAGTGATACATCTTGCAGGACCACAGAGTTACTTTCTTAAAACAGATGTAAAAACACGTGGTATACCTGCACAGCTGGACCTCAGCTAGGCAGGCAGAAGCTGAAAGTCACCAACATTTGATGCGTGGAACGGGATTATAGCTCTCTTCCCAGATGTTTAGTTCTCTCTCATAATTTTCCTGGTGACCAAAGAGCTCCTGAGAAAGAATGCTGGAGCCATGTGCACAAATAGGGTCCAGGCATTATGATAGTTGCTCTTAATTGTCAGGCTGAGCTGACTGGATTTATAATCATGCAGGAGACACACCTTTGGACAACTGTGAGGGTGTTTCCAGAGAGGATTAGTTGGGGAGGGAAGAGGCACCATGGTGGAGACCCTATTCCACAGGCTGAGAGGCCCATACTGGATTAAAGCAGGAAAAGAAGAAAACCAGATGAATTTCCACCTTAGTCTCTTTGTTCTGCCTTTGGTCCCTGGAGATATGAGCAAGCAGCTACATACTACCACAGATGGGAACTGGCCCTGCCACCAGGCTGTCCTCATCATGCTCGAAAGGCATTTTACCATATTTTAGAACCCCAAATTCTGAATCCTCACATATTTCTGAATAGTGATTTCCTCTCACATAAATCTTCCAGTTTGGAGGGGAGCTCAGTAAGAGTGGGATGTTCTTCTTTTAAAAATTAATTGATTAAATTTTTTAAAATAAAAAATATTCTTCTCTTATATAATACACCCCAACCACAATTTCCCCTCCCTCTGCTTCTTCAACCTCCCTTCTCCCCCAGATCCATTCCCCCTCTGTTTCCTCTTTAGAAAAGAGCATGCCTCCAAAGACAACAGCTTAACAGGACAAAATGAGAGACAATAAGATAAGGCAAAAGTCCTCATGTTTAAGCTGGACAAAGCAACCCAACAGGAGGAAAAGAGTCCCAAGAGCAGCAAAGAGTCAGAGATACACCCACTTCCACTGTTATGAGCTCCACAGAACTGTAAAGCTATCAGACATAACATAACATAACATAACATAACATAACATAACATAACATAAC
>NW_026596088.1:15905007-15928650 GCF_907164565.1 Psammomys obesus | reverse complement strand
TAACATAACATAACATAACATAACATAACATAACATAACATAACATATATGTAGAACACCTGGTGCAGAGTCATGCAGGTCCTGTGCTTGTGTGTGTGTGTAGGGGGTGCAGGGTAAGAGAGTGGGGTGACAAAGGATGTTCTAAAATGAGGTAGAACATTCCGCTCTGTAGTGAATCTCCTTAAGCTCAGGAAGTCAACAACTCAAAGGCTTCAGGAAATCCCTGAAACTGACCAGATTCCTAGGTCCTTACTTCCCCAAGCATAACTAGACATATAGAGGCCTTGAAGACTGCTGAAAGACCCTGTTGAACAAGCTGAGCTGCCTAGAAGATACTCACCAAGCAAGTTGCCCACCTAAACTACCCAGAAAAGACACTCTTCCACCTGTTGAGCTGTGTACAGGCTGTGCAATGTCACAGCTTTTGCTAGCCATCTCCCATGTTAGTGTGGACTTTGGTCATGCAGTTGTCTTTGAGCCGCTTCTGCAGCTTTAACTAACCCCTCACCTTTAAGTAATCCCAATAAAACTTATGAGTTCACCAAGTCAGTCTTTGGTGTTATATTTACTTTTGTCTGTTTCCTGTCTGGGGTGAGTAGTCTCTTGTCTCCCTAGGAACTGTGTATACAACTGTTGTTCTTCTGTGATAATCTGTGGATGCTTGCTCTAGTCAAAACCTTTGGGAATTGTTCTTAACTTCATGCAGAAGATCCATCCTGTCCGCCTATGGTTAGACTTAGGTCAAGGTATACATGAGAAAAACTGATAGAATGAAGCACCCCAATTGGCCCTTGTGTTGTGTTATCTTTGGGGGAATTTGTAGCCTGGACTCAACGGTGATATGAGCAAGGACAGAGGCAGGCAAGGAGCAGTGTTCATTAGCTGACACCTGAGAAGCAGAGAAGGCTGATATATGCATATATATAGAGAGGGGGGGGAGAGGAAGAAGGAGGAGAAGAGAAGAGAAGGGCCTGGGCTTCACTATCTCCTTCAAAGGCACAATCTCAGTGACTTGCTTCCTTCTACTGAGCTCCATTTCCCAAAGGCTCCAGCGCCTCCTGATGGACTACTGGTTGGGCACCAGGCTTTTAGCACATGGCTGTTCAGAGGATATTTTGTGATCTGAACTATGGCTTTCATGAAAATTGTAAACAGCAGAATTGGAGAGTTTCCAGATTGGTGAACACAGGACAATTTGAGAGGGTAGAACACCCCAATTCCACGGGAACAGAAACTCTTGCATTCTAGACACCTGCAGAACTTGCTGTGTATATCTCTTCCTTTGATAGAGCCTTTGTATCATTTATGCTCCCCTTTATGCAAAACCAGGACATGTAAAGGCAGCATTGTCTGCATCCTGTGAACTGTTACTGTCAAGTATTGAGCTTGGAAAGAGAGCTGTTTAGTCAAGTCAGACTGAGTGTCGATTATTTGGAGACCCACTACATTGAGCTCCTGGCCAAAGTGTGGGTTATTTAGAACCACTTCCTTCAATGGACAGTTAAAGTGAATGTCCAGCCTTGGGAGACTGAGTCTGTGGTGTATGGAGTTTGCAGTAACCGTGGTTAGCTGGTATCTGCGTTAAACGACAGGACATCCAGCTGGTGTCTTCAGAGAAGCGGAGTTGCCTGGAGTGGGAAACTGACCCCTGGTGTCAGGATGTGGGCAAGGAGACACCTTCCGGTTTGGTGCTTCCCCCTCGAGGGCTGTGCTGTGCAGCCACCTACCTATGAAATTCCTGCATTTTGTTAATACAGCCTAAAATGGCTTCACTAAGATGCTTCTTACAAAGGCTTCAGAGAACAGATGTGTCCATGAAATTCTCAGGAGAATGCCAATTTATTAATTTCCGTGCTGAGTAACTGCCACCGGGACCAGAACACTCCTACTCTGGGTCAGCCCGTTCTCTCCCAGTCAGGAAAGCTACAGGCCGGCCAGATTATAATGAGAAGACTGCCTGATGAGGGCAGACAGAGCGGATCATTAGGGGATCGAGCAGGCTGTCTCCACCTGGGGACGAAGTGAGGCCCTTTCTTCTGCTCCAGCCTGTACCGAACCTGCCAAGTGGTGTATGCGTGTGCTTGTGCTAGGTCACCCTTGGAAAATAGGCCAGCTCACCAAACCCAGCTCCCCCACGAGCCCAGTGAGCTAACGAGCCGCTTGCCTAGAATGAGCATGTGTGGAAACATCCCATGTGTGATGGATGGCTTCCATCCCCCCCCTCCCCCAGAGCTCTTTCCCCGGGAGGTGACCACTGACCTTCCTAAGTCCTTGCCTTGTTTTTCCTCTTTTCTTCCTCTCCTCTCTCTTTCCTGCTTTCTCTTCTGCTCTTATTTGGGAGCTATTATTGTCCTTTATCCAAGGCTGCCTCCTCTCTGCCATCACACTCCTGCCTGCTGTGGATCATTAAAATTTTTTTTAAAAAGTGTTTTATGTGTGCATGTGCCTGCATGTCTATGTGAACCTTGTGCATGTAGTGCCTGAAGAGGCCAGAAGAAGGCGTTGGATCACCTGGAACGAAGTTCTAGGCAGTGTGAGCCGCCTGATACAGGCATTGGAACCATGGCAAGAGCAGAAACTTTTGGGAGGTGGGATGGGAAGGTTGCGGTTTAGGGTCTGAAAGCCAGGAGTTAGACACGTCCAGATGAAGACTGAAGTGGTAGCACAAGCTCATCAACTGGACCAGATAGGACAAAATGCTGGCATAAAGGAGGAACATTCTGGAAACAGTGAGGAGATGATGACAGTTGTTTTGTACAACTATTGCTCTTTAACTTTGCTAGAATTTTCCACTTCTCTAAAGCTGTGGTATGTGCCTTTTGGTAAGAAATCTGTGCAGAACTGAATCTGCATATATTGAGAGCTGCTCACTCAGGGGGTATGTTTTGTTTATGATTCATCAAATTTCCTCTCCCCCTCTCCTTTTTTTTTTTTTTTTTTTTTTTTTTTTTGCTTCTCTTTCCTGTTGCTCATTGCCCGCTTCCCAGAGCTTTGTGTACTGAATGTCATTATTAAGCAAATTGCCCTATAGCCAATGTTTATTGCTCTGTAGCAAGGCATTTCTATGTTGATGACAGAATAATTAAAAACAAGACATAGTCTTTTGAACCAGACTAAATGCCATTATTCTTTACATTCTGTGACATCTAAATAATAAGGAGATATTGGCCGGTGACCCATGCCAGTGTTTGTGGGCATTGTGTGTGTATATGTGCCCATGTATTATTTTAAAGACTTTCCTTCCTTCCTTCCTCCCTCCCTCCCTCTTTCTCTCTCTCTCTCTCTCTGAGACAGGGCTTCTCTGTGTCAAACTCACAGAGATCTTCTTAAAGCTCCTTTAAAATAAAGGACAGTGTCACCCCATCTTAGGCTGGCCCCAACTTGATATGTGGCAGAGGATAGATAGTCTTGAACCTGTGATCTCTGACTGACTTCTCAGTGCTGGGATTACTGGTGTGTGCTGTATTTCTTATCCCACAGCCAGTTAATGCAGGGCTGGGTATGAAGCCCAGAACCCATATATGCTGCTGTAACTAATTTTTACCATTTAAAATTTACCACAACAAATATTTATCATTTCATAGCTCTGGAGACCAAAAGTTTTAAGATCAAGTAATCAAAAAGGGCTGTGTTTAGGGGGCCCTTGGGGACAATCTCTTCCTTGCCTTTTCCTGCCTCTACTTTTGACTGTGTCCCTCTGTCTTGAAAGTGGTATGGTATCTTTCAATCTCTGACTGTTTTCAGTTTCTACAGCAAAATCCTTAAGGCTGAGTGCTTTGTAAAGAAAAAGAGGTACATTTGGCTCATAATTCTGTAGGAAATGGCATTGGTCCAGCTCAGCCCCTGTGACCTTATGACAGATAACATCATGGCAGGAGAGAGGGGCAGAGGAGAGACTGCAATGAGACAGGAAGTCAGAGAGTTTTGTGTGTGTGAGAGAGGGAGTGGGGGGTGGGAGGCCTCACTTTCCCATAACAACCCATCCTTACTGGAATGAACTGGAGTTTCACGAGAATTACCTCCGTCTTTTTCGAGGTGGTGCCTCCCATGTGTTACCACGGTCCCTCAGACCCCACCTCTTAAAGGTTCCAGCACCTCATTACCATCACTCTGGGACTAAGCTTCCAGGGCATAACCTTTGAGAACAAAATGCATCTAGACTAGCACTTTCTGACTCCAACTCCTGTGTTTGAACCTTCCTTTCTCTGCCAACCCCCTGGAGCGATTCTGTCAGGTCACTCAGTTTATCCAGGCTTGTCTCCCCCCATTATGAGATTCTTTCAGGAGGTAACACATTTCCAGGTTCTGGGGTTAGGGCATGAACATCTCTGGGGAAATGTACCCTAATGCTTTTTTGTGCTGATTGCCCTACCCTAATGCTAACTTATTAAATATTAACCAAAGAGAATTCAGAAAGGTATATCTGGTTTTACTACTGAAAGAGCACTTAGAGAAATTGGTGGAATCCCTAGAAGTATGTTATCCATTTTACTGGAGTTTCACTGCTCTAAGTAAAACAGCAATATCATAAACAAGCTCTGCTAATCAGGTGGATGGGATTCTTAACTTTTTGTTTTAATTTGCATACATCTGTTTACAAAGAAGGAGAATGAATGATTTTCTTGGGCTTGTTTTTGAACTAGCTGTAATTATTTGATGATCTATTGATTAATGCCTTTCACTCTGGAATATCAAAATACCTTTAAAATTAATTTATCAGAGCTCAATATTTTAAAAGTTGACTCAATATTTTAAAACATTTAAAAATGTTTCTTATATTGTCACTAGAGATTATTATGCCTAGAAGCTTAATATTTGTGTGGACTTTTCTATCTTTTTCCCCTTCTTCTACCCCTTTCCTTTTTTGCACTTTTGAGATCTCTCCTGTCTAGGGCCAGCGAAATGGCTTAGTCAGTAAAGGTGCCTGCCACCAAGCCTGACATCCTGAGTTTGATCCCTGTGAGGGAGAGAACTGAGTCCTGCAAGTTCTGACCTCTGCATAATTGTCCCCACCACTCCATACACACAAATACATGAATAAATATAATACAAATAGTTTTGTTTTTTAAAAGTCCTTCTGTCCAAGTGACCAAATTTACAGTACATGAAATATTCTAGTTATTTTTATGGAAGGTGTCTTTTCTCTCTTTCTGAATGTCGTGTGTGTGTGTGTGTGTGTGTGTGTGTGTGTGTGTGTGTGTGTGTGCTGGGCACATGTGCATGTGGTGGCCCAAGGTTGATGTAAGGAACCTTCCTTGATCACTCTCCACCTTACATATTGAGACTCTGGTCTTTCTCTCAAGCCTAGAGCTTGTAGAGTCAGCTAGCTTAGCTAGCTAAGGAACCCTAGACAAATACACCCCCCTCCCTACCTCCTGAGTTGCTGGGATTACAGGTGAGCTGCCATATTCTCCTGGCATTTACATGTTGCCAAGGACTCAAATCCAGGCCCTTATCCTTTGCTCACTTAGACACCCAGCCTTTGATAAGTCATCAGTCATCAGGAGTCATGTGAGGAATCTGCAGAGATGCTCTGACTACCTGCTTCAGTTTTACCCAGAGGAGGAGACTCCTTACTTCTGAGTCCTTGACAAAGACACTCCTGCCTTTTCTTCCATTTTAAAATAAGAGCAATTAAATAAAGAGCAATGTCGGGATGCTGTGAATGCTTTTTTGTTTCCTCAGTTTCCCCTTTTTATGACCTTGTTAACTTTCTTCAAATAGTCTTACCTTCTGGATATTTTTGGCTAAGGCTGGACAGAAGTAGCTTTCAGTAAGTTTGCATTAGCTGAAGATGCTCAAAGCAGGCAAGTGAGAAAGAGCAAAGCCAGAGATGGCTTAAGTGACAGACCAAGGTTCCTCCCTAAGTTGGAGGTCGCAGTGATGGGTCCTAGTTTAGGTCTCTCATGCATCACTGTCTTTGGAGGATGGGCAGCATTTTTAGACACTCAGGCCTTTGGCAGTAAACCTTATCTTCCTGTTAGGCGTTTTATCACAGTAACAGAAAGCAAACTTTTAAAGATACCTATTTTTCATCATGGCCCTTGAAGGATATATTTTTTTGTTTGTTTGTTTGTTTTTGGTTTTTGAATCAGGGTGTCTCGGTGTAGCCTTGGACTTGCTTTGTACACCAGACTGGCCTCGAACTCAGGCAGACCTGCCTCTGCCTCCCCAAGTGCTGGGATTATAGGCATGTGTCACCACGCTGGGCTTGAAGGATATAGTCTTACTCAGGAGTATAACTGACCAATCAGTAAGGACAGTGAAAGTAAGAATTTCTGGACTTTAGCATGGCTTTTCTTAATTCCTCTAATGGAAAAGATTTCAGCCTCTAAAAACATTATAATTTCTAAAAGGTGTACTTGCCATCCTTGTAGGACTTGGAAATGGATAATTTATTCCAAGAATGTCTCGTATAGGGTTCTTTGGCTGCAAGTAACAGAAAGCTCTTCATTACCTCAAGTGCTGGACTTCAGGCATTCATCGCCATGCTAGGCTTATGGTTTGAGATGTATGTGTGTTTGTTTGTATCTCTCCATCATCTCTGTATCTGTTGTGAAGCAATTGTTACAGCCAAGTCAGCTAGCATACTTATTGTCTCACACAGTTGTGTGCTCACATGTGCCTCTGGACACACGCACATCTACCTGTTGACACCTACACATGCACATACTTTAGATCTAACACGTTTGCCAGGTGCTGTGGCGCACGCCTGTAATCCCAGCACTCAGAGAGGCAGAGGCAGGTGGATCTCTGTGAATCTGAGGCCAGATGGTCTACAAAGGGAGTGCAGGGATTACAGGCGTGCGCCACGGCACCCGGCCAAGGTTTTATTTTTTAAGTTTTATTTATTTTAATTTTATGTAACCAATGTTCATCTTGTATGTATATATGTACACCATATGCACGCCTAGTGCTTGCGATGGATCTTCTGGAACTGGAGTAGCAGGAAGTTGTGACCCACCCTGTGGGTTCTGGGAGCCAGGCTGGGTCCTCTGTAAGAGCAGCCAGTGCTCCTAACTGCTGAGCTGTCTCTCCAGTCTCTCCTTTTTTTTTTTTTTTTTTAAGAGATTATTATCATGACTACTTGACCATCATCTAATGGCTATGCAGTGACTTCCCTGTCTATGTCTAGTCTTGTAAAGGTCGACCATCATGTGAAGGTCTCAGACACCTTTGTGGACTTCTGCAGTTAATTGTTCGGCATACATTTGGAAGTGGATTTTCTACTCACGTGTTCACATTTTAAAATTGCAGCTGGAGAGCTAACAGAAAAGTCTAGCATGCTAACTCTTTGCAACAGAATACTGAGCAACTAAGCAGTTACCTGAGAAAGGTCACCAGGGGGACAACTGAGCTGGTCTTAAAAAGTCACTGAACAGTCTGATTTTTCCACTTACGTTCTCATTTAAGAGGCAAAAAAAACCCCACTTTCCCCTTGATAATCACTGCTGGTTTGTTCTGGAGTCGTATTAGGCCATTAGTCATGGATGACCAAGGCTGGAGGTGGGAAAAGACCCAGAGTGAAAATCGGGGCAGGCTTTATGAAAAAGGCAGGGCTTGGCTGGAGTGATGATTAATCTTGAATGTCAACTTGATAGTATTTAAATGACCTAGAAGACAAACTCTACGTATGCCTAATGTAGGCTAGGCCAACCAAGATTCTTGTTTCAGACAGGGTCTTATGTATCCCAGGTTGATGTGGAATTTGCTGTGTAGCTAGGGATGTTCTTCAACTTCTGAACTTCCTGCTTCTGTCCCCCGAGTGCTGGGATTACAGATGTGTACCACCACACCCAGTTTATATGGTGCTGAGCATTGAACCCAGGGCTCTGGGCATGCTAGGCAAGCTCTCACCCAATTGAGCTTTACCTCCCAGGCCTCTAATTCTCCTTATGAAGGAATGAGCTGGATTCTCTAGGAGTGAACTGGAACCAGGTTTGGGAATATTCTTTGTTTATCTTTATTCTCTCTGGAAGCATCAACTAGCAGCATTCCGGGTGAACTGCATTGTTTTTAATTTACCCTCACCACTGGGTTGTTTTGGAAGTTGCAGGAGTTTAGAATTCCTGAGCTGGTGTGGCCTACCTGTTCTCTGTGGGTAAACACTTAAGTTATTTGCCCGAGGCTTGTTTTGGCTGAGTCTCTGAACAAGGAGGACCTGAAGTTAGTTCGCTTGAGATGAGCAGTCCCAACGGTCAGGCTCTTTCTCCTTATTGGGAGCACTTAAAGTGCAAGCAAATGAAGTTGCTGGGTGCAGAGGAATTGTGACAGACAGCTGCACCCCTGCCATGTTCCCACTGTTGCCAGAAGTATACATGGTGTTAGGAGTCAGGCCCTCTAGATGTTTGTGTCATGAAGCAGAGCCCTTGGGAATGGATTTAGTGTCTCTAGTAGGAGTTTGAAGAGCACAGCTCAGTCCCTTTGTCCTTCTGCCATGTTGAGCTTGTGGAATCAAGGACCTATGGTCTCTTCCACATGTACCTAGCCATGGGTATAGTGTGTGCATGCTGACACTGACATGGTGAGCTGGAGCACACAGCCGGGCCTGTCCAGCCCCATTGGCTTTCTAGGAGAAAACAAGAAACAAAGCCTCAGGAATGACATGGGAATCATTATCGTGTATTTAGTTCACTTAGCAGCCACACCCAGGCCCTTCCAGCCTTCCTCTGTCAGGTAAAGCCAGTAATTAAAGAACCATGAGATCCTCTCACCTGAGATGTGGAGACTTTAGAAGTACTGCTTCCAAAGGGGGGTCATCTGAAGGCATGTCCAACAGCAGGTCCAGGCAGCTGGAAAGGACTGATTTCAGAGCCCTGTTCTCACTGTTTAAAGTCCCCCGGGGCTAAGGGCCTACCAGGAGACCCAAAGCAGTACCTCTTGGCCTTGCACTCTGGACTTTGCAGAACCCAGGTAGCAGGAGCTAGCTCAGTCTCACCGGAAGACTCTCACCAAGACAACCTCTGTAAGAGTGAACCTCCATGCCCACATGCTGAGCAACACCCAGAAGGAGCCCCAGCATGTCTTTAAGATCCTCGTGCTAGGGCCCGGGAGATAGCTCAGCCAGTGAAGTGCCTGCTGCGTGAGAGTGAGGACCCGAGTTCAACCCCCAGCGCCTGTGAGAAGAGGCCAGATGCTGCGGCACATACTTGTGATCTGAGAGGTGGGGAAGTGGAGGCAGGAAGGACCTAGGGCTTGTTAGCCTGCCGTCCTAGCTCACTTAGTGAGCTCCAGGCCTGTGGTGACTCTGTCTCAAAGAGCAGAGCCGGTGCCGGAGAGATGGCTCAGTGCTCAGAGGACCCAAGTTCTGCTCCCAACACACACACACCTGGTTGTTCACAACCACCTGTAACTCCAGGTCGGAAGAATCTGATGCCCTCTTCTGGCTTCCTGGGGCATCCGTGTGTATGTTCACAGATGAGCGTGTGCACATGTAGGTAAGTAAATAAGCTTTAAAAAACCAAGAAGAAGGTATGACGCCTGAGGAATGATATCTGGAGTTGACCTCTGGCCTCTACACACACATACAGAGAGAGGGAGTGAGAGGGAGAGAGAGATATGCATACACACCAACACACAATGCACACACACAAACAACACACACAGATATGCATGCACACCTACACACACACACACACACACACACACGAACACACGCACAGTCCTCATGCCACAGGCAGGACCTTTATGCTGCTTATTTGGTGTCCCAGCGCCTGGCCCAGCTCTGGCCCACACAGGTGCCAACGTCTGCTGGAAGAATGACCAGGCAGATGTTCACTGCTAGGCTAGCACTGGTTCCAGCTGTCTGTGAGGCCGAGTGCCTGATAATCTTGGTGCATAGCATTGTAGCTCCGAAATGAATGGCTGTGGGATGGAGGCTTCCAAAGCACAGGGGCTACAGGCTTGGACTTTGGAGTCAGACACAGACGGTTCATTTTGCTCAGCCACTGACTACTTGTGTGATATGAGCCCAATCACTTGATCTTTGTGCTTTGTTTTCTCATATATAAAATGGCTGTCATAAAGTCTACTTTATTTGACCATCAAGGGAAGGAAATCAGATAACGCCTATAAAACGTTCAGCTTTGTTCCTGGCATACAGTGAGTGATTAGCAAATAGGCTTGTCTGTGGATCAGAGCTTCAGTACTTCAGGGTCCAGGGGATGGGAGGCGGGACACATATTGTGTGTGTGTGTGTGTGTGAGAGAGTGTGTGTGTGTGTGTGTGTGTGTGTGTGTGTGGTGACACAGGTTCCATGTAATCTAGGCTGGCCTTAATTTACTATGTAGTCAGTGCTGGCCTTGAACTTCTGATCCTCTGCTTCTCCCATCCAAAGCACTGGGATTAGAGATTTCTATCTCTATCTCTGACTTATGTGGTGTTGGGGGTTAGACTCAAGGATTTTTTTCATATTAAGCAGGATCCTAGCAATTAGGTTATATCCCCAGCTGACACCCCACTGGCATTGTGGGTTCTGGGGCCCTCGGCCTGCCAGTGCAGTGATTGGTGCCCACTGTTATCCTGGAGGCCATGTGGACACTCCGAGCAAAAGGCTCGGTGGAGCGGGGTGCCATGTGAAGACAGGGCTATCTATGAGGAGGCTATACTGAGCTGTGAGACACCTGGCTGGATTCTCAGGATACAAGCCATGGCTGAATTCATGGAAGTATGGGATGGGAGAACTTCATGGGTCCTTGGTTCTCAGGTTGGTAAGTTTTCCTCAAAACATCCATCAAAACATGCTTCTGCTCTGTAGGGAAGGACTCTCTCTGCCAAGCGACTCTATGAGAGCCATCATGACTGTGAAATTTGATTCAGGCAAGATGTACCTTTGGATGAATTCTATTGTGAGCCCTCTATGCCAGGAGCTGGTAGAATCAGTTTTGTGAGAAAGCCCCAGAATGTGGAGACAGGAGCCAAGGTCAGCCCTGTCAGGCAGGGGCGTGGTGATTCCATCTGCAGAATTCCAGTCGCTCAGAGCCGACTGGCAGCGCTGTGGGTGATGACTGAATTTTACCTTTGGTCATCAGTAATTTGCTTGACAACCATTCATTTCTCCTCCTCAATTTCCTCCTAGATGAAGGCATGGCTAAGAGAGAGTATGCATCTGTCTGAGTTCTTGCTGCATCATGAACACATTCCACACAGCCTTGGTCATCTCTTTGGCTTCCATCCATATGCTTTTCTCTGTGTATGAACTTAGGAGGTTTACTGACTTCTTTTCTTTTCTTTTTCTTTTCTTTTCTTTCCTTTTCTTTTCTTTTCTTTTTCTCTCCCCTCCCCCCATGCAACCTTGGCTGTCCTGGACTAGCTTTGTAGACCAGGCTGGCCTCGAACTCACAGACATCCACCTGCTTCTGTCTCCCTGAGTGCTGGGATTACAGGCGTGTGCCACTTCACCAGGCTGATTTATTGACTTTCTCTTCCTTCCTTCCTTCCTTCCTTCCTTCCTTCCTTCCTTCCTTCCTTCCTTCCTTCCTTTCTCTCTCTCTCTTTTTCTTTTTTAAGACTTATTTTATTTATTATTTATACAGTATCTGCCTACACGTCAGAAGAGGGCACTAGCTTTCACTATAGATGGTTGTGAGCCACCGTGTGATTGCTGGGAATTGAACTCCGGACCTTTAGAAGAATAGTCATCTCTCCAGCCCAGTTCATTGACTTTCTAAGATTGCCCAGAGCTGCCTTGTTTGTGTAGGTCTTTGTGTATGTGTGTGTGTGTGTGTGTGTTTGCACTTACAAGTGCATGTTTCCAGGCCTGTTTGCAGTTGCTTGTGGAGGCCAGAGGAAGATGGCAGGTGTTTTTTAATTTTTTTAATTCTCTACTTCATTGTTTTTGAGACAAGGGCTCTCACTGAGCCTGAGGTAGGCCAGCAAGCCCCTGTGCAACTTCCGGCCTCTGTATACCCTTACCTCCATCACTTCCAGAAGCCTTGGGGTTATACGAACGCTGTGCCCATGCTGTCTTCTTTTTGGTAAGAGCTGGGGACAACAAGCTCTATCTTCATGCTTTCCAGGCACACACTTCACCAAGTGACCTAACTGACCAGTCCCTAGACGTGCCTTTGAGAACTCCAGGCTCCATGCAAAGGCGTGGCGTTTAGAGGCCGAGCACGTGCATTTGGGAGAATTTTCTCAGCCTTTGTTTAGCACCTCTGAGCTCTGACTGGCTCTCCACAGATGGACCGCTTCACTTGCAGCTCCAGAAGCGGCTGAAAGTTGCTGCAACAGGACTGTTACATACTTAACAACTACAGAACGAGCCAGTGTTTTCTGCCATCTGTGGGGCTCTGCGGAGTCCGCAGGGCTGGAGGAAATGGAAGCGGCTTGCTGCCCTTCTTTCTGTAGTAGTCAGCAAGGCGTGGCAGTGCTGAGCTCCAAGGTGGAGGTCAGGATGTTTGGGTTCACAGTGTCAGCGTGGCCGTTCCCTGCCAGGTGGATGAGCCAGGGCTGTTGCTTCCATACCTATAGAACATATAGAACAGGCTACGGTCGCCTTCAGCTTCCACATGGCAGGGTCAGAGTGCACGGTTAGGATTATTCCAGATTCTAGAAGCTGGGTACAGACCAGTGAGCATACTTGCCCTGAGCAAGGGGGTCCCAGACATTTAGCACCAGATGGCCAAATCGCAGGGTGTGGAGTGTCCCTGGAGTTTCAACTAGCTGCCTCTAGTTTTTAACTTGAAAATCTTTGACCTCTCATTTCATCTGATAGGAAATTACTGTTAGTAAGTCAAGGCTCCCGGGAATCTGATAGTGAACTCCTAGCTCTCATTTGCAACATTATCAGTAGTGATAAAGAGAGCACCAACTGCCTCTCCACTCTGCAGAGCGCTTCACACTGTGCCCAGGCCACCTCCTCAGATATCCTGGTAGGCCTAGCCCTGTCCCTGTGTCTTGAGGAAACTGAGGTTCAGAGGCTTTCCCAAGGTCACTTTAGTAATAAGTAGATGTTAAGAGACGTGGGTTTGTTCACTCTGGCGCTATTTATAGTCACTATTTTTTCATCCGTCATTGACCCAGAGCTCTCTGTGTAGCCGAGGCTAGCCTCAAACTCAGGATCCTCCCACCTTATCCTCCTTGGTGCAGGGGCTGCAACATTCCTACTCTTGTTGTATGTTTAGAAACAACAGTAGAAAAAAAAATCCCTAAGGGTTCTGAGAAAGCTTTACTGACCAGAGGGAACTTGATTTGGCTCCCTAAGAATGGGGGCTAAAAATATCCAGAGAGCAAGCCCTGGGGAAAAGAAGAGGCCTGGAGGACAGGAGCGTGCCTCCAATGTTCTCAGAACACTAGGATTTGGGGAGCAAGAACTTCCTTTGGGAGGGAGACTTGGGTCTGGGGACACACAGCACTCTGTGAAAGCAAGTGGCTGCCCATACATACGCTGGCTGTATCTTCTTAGTCAAGCAGGAAATGAGCAGGGCCTATAGGATATTAGTTTGTTTCTGCTACATAAATAGAGTGACTCAGACAGAAATTTCACGGAGGAAAACACAGTGGTTTTGATAGAACATCTGCAAGCCATCAGGTAATCTAACATTCGCTTGCTCACTAATGGGGCTGCCTCCCACACTGCCTGGGGTCCTGTGCTGACTGGCAGGAACTGGGAGGAAGCAGCAGTTGAGCAGCTCCTGGTGGTTAGCCTAGCTGGTAGAGTGGCTCGCCTAGCACAAGATGCAGGCTCAATAATCAAGTACCGGGGGAGAAAACCAGGATCCAAATGCAGCCTCTGCCTTTCACGGAAAGAAGGCAAACAAAACAAAACAAAACAAAACAACAACAAAACCCGATGCTGTGTCACATTTAAGAGATGAGTGAAGAAAGAATGGGAGTAACCTCTGATAAGGGATGGGTGCTGGGCCTCATCTGGACCCCACCCCAGGGCTCACCACAGAGAGCATCCTGTGTTGTCTTCATTCCTGATTGTCAAGATGGAGGCAAGAGCCCTGGGGGAGCTTGGGGACATGTCCTCTTGGGAGGGAGGGCTGTGGTGCTGGTACTAGGAGGCCTGGAGGCTGTAATGAGGCCTCTAGAGGCCCAAGGGAAGGGCCCCAAGGTCTGCAGGCTCTGATGCAAGGCCCCAAGAGCCAGGCAGTCAGCTGACCTCCTTTGGAACGAGGCCAAGCTGCAGGGAAGAGAATGGGAGGTCTGAGGAGGCAGAGAGGGGAAACACTGGAGAGGCCAGGGGTAGAAGGAAGGGCGGAGGTGAGAGAGAAAGGGAGAGGGCCTAGATGGAAGGGCTGAGGAGGAAGAAATTAGTAGGAAGAATGGGGAGGGAGCAAAGGAAGAATCAAGATGAGCAGGAGGCACTGAGGGAGCAGGCAGAGATGGGAGGGGAGGCCTGGCTCGGTCGCAGGAAGGAGATGGCTTTAGAGACCTGGCAATTCCTTCAGCTAATACCACATGGAAGGGCCAGATATGAGGTGGGAAGGGGGTGAGGAGAGGATGAGGAGGGAGTGGGGAGGGTGTTCATATCACACGGTCAGCAGCAGGGCAGGGGCTTCAGATCCTGTCCTTTAGGTGACTGGATTTGAGGAACTGGGTACAGGCCTTAGTGAAGGAGAGGAGGGAGACTGGAGAAGGGCTGAGGGCAGACTCAGAGGAAAGGGCCTTGTTGCTGGGCGCTAGCTGAGGGTCCCAGGTGGAAAGAGGCACATTTAAGTGCTTTCTTTATTAGACATAAGTTTACTGAGACGCTACAATACTTTAGACCCTGAGCTAGGCCCCAGGGCCCCAGCGCCAGCAGTGTGGCCATCTCCTGCTGTGAAGAGTTCAGCTGATAGAAACACTTCCCAGCAGTGTGGCTATAGTGCCTCAGTCTCCTCATCTGCAATATCAAGTTTATTAGGAGACCCACTCTGTGGGTTTTATTTTGAGGGTTAATTTAGAGGTTCATATAAAGTTCACTGGTGTGGAGGGAACATTTTTAAAGGGTTTTCCTGGATGCCTTTGAGCAGCTGGCTCTTGATGGAGGAAGAGGTGTTTGCTGAGCAGGAACAAAACCTTCTGGGCCCAGGAGTAGAAGTTGTGAGAAGGAGTTTGGAGGAGGTTGTGGTAGGGTGGATTGCAGAGGCTGACCTTTGGGTTTCCCGGAAGCGTATCGCAGTGGGAAGGGCTCAGTAAACACTCAGGTTCTGGGGCCTCCTTAGATCTGCTTGGGTTTTTGCACAAAGCTCAAGTGATAGAAATAGGAGTGAGTGTGTGTGTGTGTGTGTGTGTGTACTTTAACTCACTCCCCAAAGATTCCTGATGAAATTCTTCTTACTTGATCCGAGGACTCTGTCCTAGTTTAGACTATAACGAACAGCTTTGTCGGTGTCCAGCCTTTAATCTGACCCTCCCACGTCACCTTGCCCAAAGGATACTTCCTCTGGGATGCCGGCCATGATGGTGCAGGTCTGTTCTTACTGTAGCTGACCGCCCCTCTATTCTCGCACCTAGGAAAATGGGAAGCTGTCACAGCTGTTGGCTCCTGAGCCTTACTTCTCCCTGTGCCCACACCTCATACAAAAATATGTGGACTGCAGGGAAGGGCCAGTTTTACTTCATAGTGTGGCCAGCATGGGGACATCAGAAAGGCTGCAGCACCAAGGGGCCAGCTGGCTTCCTGACTCAGCTTGCTGTGGGAGACGCTGACTGTGGGTTTTGATTCTTCTTCCCTAGGACCCACTCAGGGTTACATGATTTTTTTTCCAAGATAGGGTTTCTCTACGTAGTCTTCGCTGTCCTGGAACTCCCTCTGAAGACCAGAATGGCCTCAAACTCAGAGACCATCCCGCCTCTGCCTCTGGCATTCACCACCACTGCTGGCATGGGTCACGTGATTCCTAAAGAGCCTTTCTGGGCAGAGTTACCTTAGTCTGGCCCTTGGGAGTCGTATCACCCTTGATGCGCCTGTGTATGAGTATTTGCATTTGTAGGCATGTGTGTGTGTAGATACGTGCATGTACCTGTGTGTGATATGTGTATGTGTAGATGAGGTATGTGTGTGTGGTGTGTGTATGCGTATGTACATGATGTGATTTGCAGAGGATCCTTAGCTTTTCTCAAAATTCTCAGCTCCTTGGAATTGAGGAGGCAGTGAGGTAGCTGGTCTCTCCAGCAGCTGGGAGGGGTGACGGGGACACAGAGCTCATGATTCTGGAGAGAAGAGACAAAAGGGCCTTGCTTGAAATCCTGCTTGTGTTGTAAGGTTATAGACTTTCCTGTCTCACCTGCCTTATTTGAGCATTTCAGCTTTTTGCCAGTCCATAGGCTTGACTGGTTCCAGGGATCTCTTCCTGTCCAGGAGTCCTGTGCTGAGGGGTCCTGTGTCAGGGCTGTGGCCAGGCCCTATGCACGGCACACTTCCTGTGTCACTCAGCACTTAGCAACCTTGATAGCAGCTCCACCCCTCCATCTGCTACACAGAAAAGGAGAGTGGGATGCAGGGAAGCTAAGACAGAGGCCCAGGACCCCACACTCCATGGGTAGCACTGCCATGGACTGTATGCCTGTCACCTGGCAATGGCGTTCTGGTCACCATGTCTCCCCGATGGCTCAATGCCCCTCTTTCGGCTTGAGAACACTAGAACTTACTAAGCACTGACTAGCTCTGGAGGGAGTGGTGGTGAAAACCTTGACTGAGGCCAGAACACACAGAGGGGCAGGTGCCACCGGAAAGCAAGGCACACTCCATGTGTGTGGTCACGGTTGTCAGAAAAGATCCAAAGAAATGATTAGAAACAAAAATGGTGGTGTTAGGTCGTTAAGTGTTAACGTTAGCCTTTTTTCCACTCAAATTATCCCTAATGTCGTTGCTTCATAATGTCCACACTACTGCTTTATGTCATACAAGTAGTGGCCACATGGTGGCCCTCCAACTCAGCCTAACTCTTGCAGAGCGCTGACTCACTCTGGTCTCCCTAGTAGGGCTTGACAGAGAGCAGAGGCATAGCCAGAGAAAGGAAAAGGGGCAGGCAAGCGTTTCTCAGGGCAGAGCAGGCTGGCTGCTTGTTTGTTTCTAGGAGTTCCAAAAGACAGTTCGGGCACAAAAGGCTCACTGTCAAAGGTCTGAAGAAGGGCAGCTTCCTGGGAGGTGGGGCTGGCTCTCCGGAGGGAAGTTGGGGAGGAGGAAGGAGACCTGGTGGGTTTGTTTGTGGACAAAGCCCACACACACCCATAAGACAAAACACTGACTAAGTAACTCTTCTCTCCCATGTATCACCCACATTTCCTTGCCAGTCAGACTCCAAGCTGTGGTGCCCATTTAGATGCTCCTGGTCAGGAGAACTTGGGATGTGAGGAAATTCCTGTCCACACGTGATCTGTCATTGTTTCCTCAACGATGATAATGATGATGATTGAGGTAGGGTCTCCCATAGCCCAGGCTGGCCTCCAGTGTCCTGAGTAGCCAAAGATGATCCTGATGTTCTGATCCTCCTGCCTCTACCTCCTGAGTGCTTGGATTACTGGTGTGTGCCACCTCACCCAAACTTGTGTGGTGCAGGGCAGGGGATCGAACCCAGGGCCTCCTGTGTACGGCTCAACACCCTTCCAGCTGAGCTACATTCCCATTTCCCTTCTTCCCGCTTGTTTTAAAAGCCCCAAGTCAGAATCCAAGTCTTCTCACTTCGGTACACGGTGACCCTGGCGCAGCCAAGGGTTGTTTTCAGAACATCTGGACCACAAGTTTCAAGGCTGAGTTGTAACGGTGAGTGGCTGTAAGGGCAATGGCAGGCTCCGGATGATTTCATTCATTAGGGTGTCTGTATGTTACCATAATTGCTGTGTTTGGCTACCTTGGGTTCTTCCGGGTCCCAAGTTATCCCACCTTCTCCCTGGTCCCACAGTACAGCGTGTTCCAGGCTACAGTTACGCTGGAGTCATTACTGTTACTTGCAGTGAGATCTCTTTATTAGAGCAGCCTGGAGGAAACTGAGTCAAGGCAGGTCATGCTTGAGTGAGTGACAGAGCTGAGATCCGAAGCCAGAATCCCTGCCTCCCAGTGAAGGGCTCTGCTGCTGTGTGTATAGTCCCAACCTCTGGGTATGCAATGCCCCCTCCCCAACCCTTGGCATAACCTTTTGAGGGTCAGCATGCCAAGTCCCCCAGCATGGCAGCACACACAGTACATAAAGAAAGCACTGTAGAATGCCCCAACTCCAGTCTGAAGCTCTAAAATGTCTGCATGCCCATGACAAATGTTTCTCTTAAAAAAAAAAATACAGCTTTTAGACCTTTCTACAGATGTAGGAAGTTTTGAATATGGTAGAACTCACGTTGTGCTTTAGGTATTTATCAGTTTCCACTAATTTCAGAATTTCTGAACTCACTGGAATGGACTGTGATTTCCTACAGAAATAAGTTCTTGCATTCAGCTGAGTTCTCCTGCTCCCCTGTGAGGACCCCTTCCCCCTGTGTTCCCAGGCTGAGGAGGAAGAGGAGGATGGATGGCTGCTTTTGCAGCCCTGGAGACTGAGCTGGCCCTCCTCCCTTAATGAAGCACTGAGCTTCTGGTTCCCTGTGGACTGCTAGGGTGGTAGAGGGAAGGGGTTCTGTGTTAGCCACAGCAGTTACTCGAGTTTCACTTTTGGGGTCTTGCATCAGGTTCTCATGGCTGTCCCAGCAAATTCACACAAATGCTGCACCTTAAAATAACACGTTTCTTATCTTACCGACAGCTCCAGGCCAGAAGTTTGAAAATGTTGAGGCTAAAGTCAAAAGGCTGTGTTCATTCAGGAGGCTCCAGAGAGAATATAGACTTTGCCCTTTCACACTTTTTGAGGCAGCCTGCATAGACCAGACTTTCAGATACATCATTCTACGCCCTGTTTCCATCAAGACATTCCCTGATGATTATTTGGAAATCAATCTCACTTGCAAAGCCTCATTTACTATTCAAAGTTCTTAGGCTCTGGAGAGTAGAATATGGACATCCTGAGGGAGGTCTGCCATGGAGCTGATGTAATAAAACCAGTTAATTTTAACTTATCAAGTCAACTCAATAAAACACAATCAGACAAGTAGACCGAAGAAGAGTGTGGGCTGGTGAGATGGCTCAGTGTTCCAGCGTTTGCCTGTACACATGAGGACCTGAGCTCAGACCCCCAGCGCCCGTGTAAACTCCTGGCAGACATGTGGGCTGCTTGAAGGTTTAGTTCCCTGGGAAGTGCAGGCAGGGGCTCTCCAGGGCAAGCTGGACAGCTAGATGAGGTGAATGAGTTCGTTCTGGGTTCAAGTGAGAGACCTTGCCTGATTACATAAGGTGGGGAAAACTGAGGATGCCGTCCTCTGGCTTCCATGTGCATAGGATAGGTGTACCTGCATTCCTGCTCTCCTGCCTCACGTGGTATGCATACTACCAACGCGCACATGTGCGCACACACTTGTACAGAGAGAGAGAGAACATAAAAGTATAACTCATGGATCCACTTCTGAAAGATAGCTATTTCCCTCTGTTTTCTTTTTTTTTAAGATTTATTTTTAATTATGTGCTTGTGTATGTGTGAAGGTATGTGCACATGAGTATTATTACTATAATTACTGTAATTATTATTATTTTTGTTTTGAGTTTAAAATATTTATTTATTTATTATGTATACAGTGTTCTGTCTGCATGTATGCCTGCACACCAGAAGAGGGTACCAGATCTCATTATAGGTGGCTGTGAGCCACAGTGTGATTGCTGGGAATTGAACTCAAGATCTCTGGAAGAGCAGCCAGTGCTCTTAACCTCTGAACCATCTCTCCAGCCCCTATTTTGGTTTTTTGAGACAAGGTTTCTCTGTGTAGCCTTGGCTGTCTTGAACTCACTGTGTAGACCAGGCTGGCCTTGAACTCACAGAGATCCACCTGCCTCTCCCTGGGATTAAAGGCCTGTGCCACTGTAGTGAAAGTTTTGGTTTCTTTAAAAAGTCAGTTATGTAAGGTTTTTGCTTTAATCTCAAGTGTGGGATATGGGGCTGCCTTAGTTCATCTACAGCTGATAATTATCTCCTGTGGCTCAGAGAGGGGTGTGGTTTTTGCCAGCTGGAGTTAGTGGAATTCTGAGAACTCTGAGAGAGTATAAATATGAGAGCCCAGAAAGGGGGCCAGGGTGGGAGGGAGACAGGAAAGGAGAGAAAGAGAGAGAGAGAGAGGGAGGGAGGGAGGGAAATGGACAGAGGAGAAAGAAGGCCGCTTTGTTTCTTCCGCTGCTGCTGCTTGCCATTTGACATTTGCTGTACTGCTAGATATCCTGCTGACTGAGACTGAGGCTGAGACTGATATTTTCCCAAAGAACTCTATGACACTAACCAGCTGAAACTAAGTCTAAAGAGGTCCACGTCCCCTTTCTCTTCAACCTTCTTTCTCTCCTGCCTATGGTTGGGGGTTGGAAGGGAGGTAGAGGCTTAAGGAACTCCCCAAAAAGTAGAGTTTAAAAAACAGCACCTGTATGCCACCACAGCCTGGCTATTATATATATATTGCAGAGGTATATATATAATATGCAGAGATCAGCCTGCCTCTGCCTATTGGGTGCTGGGATTAAAGGTGTGCACCACCACTGCCCCGCTATGAGTTTTATTTTTAATGATGCGAAGGTATGTGTGTACACACAATGAGTACAGATACCTCTGGCAGCCAGAGTGGACTTTGGATTTCCTAGAGCTGGAGCAGCAGGTAGCTGTGAGTCATCTGAGGTGGGTGCTATGAGCTCAGTTCAGGTCCTTCACAAGAGCAGTACCTGCTCTTTTTTAAATTTTTTTTATTAATTATACTTTATTCACTTTGTGTCCCCCCATAAGCCCCTTCCTCCTCCCCTCCCAATCCCACCCTCCCTTCCCCCTCTTCATGCATGCCCTTCCCCAAGTCCGCTGATAGGGGAGGTCCTCCTCTCCTTCCTTCTGATCTTAGTCTATCAGATCTCATCAGGAGTGGCTGCATTGTCATCTTCTGGGGCCTGGTAAGGCTGCACCCCCCTCAGGGGGAGGTGTTCAAAGATCAGGCCAATCGGATTATGTCAGAGGCAGTCCTTCTGCCCATTACTATGGAACCCACTTGGACACTGAACTGCCATGGGCTACATCTGTGCAGGGGTTCTAGGTTATATCCATGCATGGTACTTGGTTGGAGTATGAGTCTCTGGGAAGACCCCTGTGTTCAAATTTTCTGGTTCTGTTGCTCTCCTTGTGGAGCTCCTGTCCTCTCCAGATCTTACTATTTCCCACTTCTTACATAAGATTCCATGCACTCTGCCCAGCAGTTGGCCATAAACCTCAGTGTCTGCTTTGATAGTCTACAGGGCAGAGCCTTTCAGAGGCCCTCTGTGGCAGATTCCTAACTTGTTTCCTGTTTTCTTCTTCTTCTGGTGTCCATCCTCTTTGCCTTTCAGGATGGGGATTGAGCATTTTAGTCAGGTCCTCTCTCTTGATTAGTTTCTTTAGATGTACAGATTTTAGTAGGTTTATCCTATATTATATATCTATATGAGTGAGTATATACCGTGTGTGTCTTTCTGCTTCTGGGACAGCTCACTCAGGATGATCCTTTCCAAGTCCCACCATTTACCTGCAAATTTCATGATTTCCTTATTTTTCATTGCTGAGTAGATGTACCACAATTTCTGCATCCATTCTTCAGTTGAGGGACATCTGGGCTGTTTCCAGCTTCTGGCTATTACAAATAAAGCTGCTACAAACATGGTTGAGCAAATGTCTTTATTGTGTATTTGAGCCTCTTTTGTATATATGCCTAGGAGTGGTATGGCTGGGTCTTGAGGAAGGGACTGGCATAGAAACAGAATGGTCAATGGAACCAAACAGAAGACTCAGAAATAAACCCACAAACTTATGGACACCTGATCTTTGACAAAGATGCCAAAACCATACAATGGAAAAAAGATAGCATCTTCAACAAATGGTGCTGGTCTAACTGTATGTCTACATGTAGAAAAATGCAAATAGATCCATACTTATCACCCTGCACAAAACTAAAGTCAAGTGGATCAAAGACCTCAACATAAAACCCGACACATTAAATCGGTTAGAAGAAAAAGTGGGGAAGAACTTAGAACTCATTGGTACAGTAGACAACTTCCTGAACAGAACACCAACAGCACAGGCTCTAAGAGCAACAATCAATAAATAGGACCTCATGAAACTGAAAAGCTTCTGTAAAGCAAAGGACACCGTCATCAAAACAAAACGATTGCCTACAGATTGGGAAAGAATCTTCACCAACTCTTTATCTGACAGAGGGCTAATATCCAGTATATATAAACAACTAAAGAAGCTGAAAAGCAGCAAACCAAGTAATTAATTAAAAAATGGGGAACAGCTAAACAGAGAATTCTCTGTAGAGGAATATCGAATGGCAGAGAAACACTTAAAGAGATGCTCAACGTCATTAGCCATTAGGGAAATGCAAATCAAAACAACCCTGAGATTTCACCTTACACCCATCAGAATGGCCAAGATGAAAAACTCAAGTGACAACACATGCTGGAGAGGTTGTGGAGAAAGGGGAACCCTCCTACACTGCTGGTGGGAATGTAAACTTGTACAAACACTCTGGAAAGCAATCTGGCGCTTTCTCAGTATCTGCTCTTAACTAACTCTCCTGCCCTTCCATTTTTTTTTTAAGTTTTTACATAGCTATATGATCTGAAATCCTGTTAATTTATCAGAGATTAGACTATAATTTATATTGCATGTTAGTACAAAGTGTGAGCACACATATTTATCAGTTACATAACGTTCTGCTGGAACCTGTTTTACCCAGGCTCTTGCCTGGTTTGGGAAATTTGTTCTGATTTTCTAACAGATAGCTGTGGTAACTACTTTGCCCATGAGGAGTTTTGCATTTGTGTTTATCACCCCCCCCATACACACACACACACACACACACACACACACACACCTGGGATGGGTTTGCAGAGGTGGAGTGATTGGACTGAGTACTCTTTATACAAAATGCTTTAGAGAGGGGTTCTATCAATTTCAAACCCACCAGTTTCTGAGGATTAGGAGATGGGTGCCTGTGAGGGAGTCATTATTCTGTCTCCTGAAGGCTTCAAGAGTCCATCTGTGAAGTGTGAATGGCAGCCAGGACTTCACAGGCAGTTGAGAAATGAGAAAAGACCCCGAGTCTGAGTCTCGGAGGGAGGCTTGTCCAACAGCAGAGACCTGCTCAGGTGCCAGTTGCTCTCATGAGCTGGAGTTACCTGGTAGGTGGCTTGGAGAGAGGGGCTCATGCTGACTCAGTTGTACCACATGCTCTGTGAGTGTGTGTGTGTGTGTGTGTGTGTGTGTGTGTGTGTGTGTGTGTGTGAGTCAGGGACCATTTCGAGTGTGCTCTTTGTGGCTCCAAGTCTGAACTGAACTCAGCACAATGGCCTGATCACACTCGTGCTGGCTGGGTCTTGTGAAGGTTATACATCCAGCTCTGTACAGCACCAGAAGTCAAAGACTGAATCTAGGGAGGAGTGGTGGTGGCTTTAAATCAAGATGTTTGGGGCTGGCAAGAGGCTTAGTGGTTAAGAGGACACACTATCCTTGTGGAGCCTGAGTTCAGGTCCAAGCACTCAGGTGATCTGACACCCTCTTCTGGCCTTTATGTGAACCTGCATTTACACACACACACACACACACACACACACACACACACACACACACACAC
>NW_026596088.1:15829554-15904997 GCF_907164565.1 Psammomys obesus | reverse complement strand
CACACACACACACACACACACACACACACACACACACACACACACACTTTAAAATAAAAATAAAAATCCTTTAGATAATCAGAGTATCTCAAAGGGCTGCCTTCCTGTTTCTGCTCTGTCTGGGCTGAGTCCTGCATTCTGTTCTGGGACTCAGGCCAGCCCAGATCCAGGGCTGCCTCTGCTGTTTTAGCCCCACCCCACCCCACCCCACCCCACTGGCATTCACTCTTTGTCTGCTCTCCGAAGCCTCTTTCCTGTTCAGCCTCAGCTTTGGCTTTTGGCTCACATCTCACTCTCTAGAGCTCCCTATCTGTTTTACTAGTTATGCCCACCTCCACCATCAGTCTGAAGTCTCAGAAGTGGAACTTGATTTGTCTCAAAAACACACGCTTCTTCAACGGCCATTGCCACTGATGAGGGGCCAGTCACAGATGCTCATAGGACACTTCCAATTCCATATGGGAGATGGGCTGCCAAGGGTCTGAACAAAAAATGCTCAGAATTAATCAACCAGAAAATCAAAAGTTTTCAGGGTGAGCTAGAGATGTAGTTCTGATAGGTGTACATTTGGGGTTCAATCCCAGGACCTCCCCAAAAGGCTCAGGGAATTCAGTTGATGAAGGTTGACTCAAGTGAACAGCTCAAACAAGCCGCTTGATAAAAATGGGCATTTTCATTGTCAAGAAGGCAGCCATGGTGAAAGGGTCACCAGCTGTCCAGACTAATCTTCCTGTTACCATAGGTCATCTGGGGAACCTAATGCAAGCTAAAGAGAAAGTTTAGGGAGAGTGAGTGACAGGTGCTTCCACTTTAAGGTTTTAGCAAGACCCGCTGGCTATTTCCTTTAGGAGTTCACATTGTCAATACACCAGGTAATCTTAGTGCTTGGATTCTGTTTCGGAGTTGGAATTTTTTTTTTCTAGGTGTCTTCAGAGTGGATACTTGTAGCATGACTCAGCCCAGTGTGGCTTAGATTTTGCAGCATGGCAGAATGAGCTGGCGAGTGTCTCTGCCCACGCTCTACCCAACCAATTAAATAAACATCTCAGGGAGTAAGTCTGGACCATCAGGTGATCAAGAGCCAAGGGTCTAGAGACCCCGCTTCCCCCATAAATTCCTCCGCTAAGATAATCTGAAAAACTACTAAATATATCCCAATTGACAACAACTGAGAGCGAACAGCTCAATAAGGCACAATGAAGAGACTCGTGCTAGATTTTAGTAGCAATTGATTATTTCTCTTTGCCATCTTAATTTTCTTTGTTCCTTTGGAAAAAAAGAAAAAACTCCAAACCCTCCCTCCTTCTTCCTCTTACTGTTGAAAAGTCCTGGGCCTTTTTTGAGATAGTGGCAAAGTGCTGAGGGCTTAGAGGCAAACTGCACCTTGGGAGCAAGAGGTCAGATGTAAGAAATACGGACAGAATTTAGAGGAAATATTTTGGCCTTGAAAGGAATGGGAAAAGGCAATAATAGATGCAAAAACTCAAGAGCCAAGAAGCAGGTCAGAAACTGTTTTGGGAAGTGCACAAAAGCAATTCAGTAACTTAAAAGTCCTACAATCAGGGTTTAACTTCCCATGCAGCTGTCCAGGTCTTTGATGGTCTAGAGAACCCAGGCATATTCATTTAAAGTAACACCAGTGGGCTCAGAGGGCTTAAAAAAGCCAGCAAACTTGGAGACCTGTGTTCAGTCCTTGGGTCCCACTTGGTGGCAGGTAAGAAGTGACTCTTGAATGTTGTCCTTTGAGCTTCATATGTGTGCAAGTGGCACACTTGTACACACACAAAGTAAGTAAAATAAATGTAATAAAAATAAAAAATAAAAAAAGAACACACACATACATTCCTCCACCATCACCACCACCAAAACCTTCCACAAAACCCCAAACTGATACCAAAATATCATCATCTGAATTGGACAGAAACTGGCCAGGTGTTACAGACTTACCTCCAGAAGCTGCATCTGGGCTCACAGCTTGAGTCAAATCCAGGATTCCCATTGCCTGTTACTTCTTGGAACATGCTTTTTGTTCTGTGGGCTGACATGGGTATCTAGATGAAGCAGTCACTGTTCTGCAAAAGCCATTGTAAACAGCAACGGCTTTAGGACCATTCCCCATACCTCCTGCTGGATACTCCTAGTTCTTTTTCTATTTGTTTTGTCTGGATCTGTACTTCTGGTTTGCTGGCTTAAACTTCTGCTTCTTAATCTTCTGGCTTTGCACTCCCTATTAATCCCCCATTGTGAAAGACAAAGATCTGAGAGGTCGCCCACCTCTTCTCTAAAATTTCTCTTTGGTACTTTCCCAATATAGTTGCATAATTCCTAGTGAGATCAATCTTTAATCTTTATCTTTATAGGATTATTTCGTTATCTTACAGCTAGCTAAGAAGTAACCTGTGCTTCTATTTTTCTTCTTCTTACACTTTATTTTTTCTTGGAGTTAATAACCACTGGGGATGATCCCCCTTCTCCTCCTTCTAAAACTGATTTATCCTCAGTTCACACTTAACCCAGTCTTTCACAGAGCTGTGAAGTACTGATACCATCTAGAAAATTCTCCACACCACCCAGCAGTTCCATTTTCCCCCTTGGTGCTTCTCTGCCACAGCCCTCACATCAACTCTGGTGTGGAGTGTTTGTTCTCTAGGCCCCAGAACCTGATATCTTCATTAAAAGATCCTTCTCTTATTGTGGTTCTCCTCCTGCCTGGGGGCCGTATCCCACCAACCCAGGAAGTCAGGAGGGGCACAGGACAAGAAACATGCCTGGAATGGCCTGTGAGCACCATACAGTGATCACACACCCCAGAAACCACTGCAGGGAGCTAGTTCAACTTTAATTCCAGAGAACAAAGGCTGTATACCCCTTGGGGAGTGGGTGGGTGACTTCAAAAATAGGTGTACATAACTGGTTGGAACTAGGCCCTTCAAGGATGCTTGGTTTGCATTAAACAGCACGCTCCTATCATATGAACGGGAACACAGTCCCTAATTATCATATAGGCACCGGGAGGGGAGAGCTAGCAGGGAGCTGTGTCAGAGGCCATATATCAAATGTGGTTAGGGGCATCTGTGTCTGAAGACACTCTCCAGATGAAGTCAGGCAGAGGGCAGGAAGCCCTGCTGGAAAGAGGGAGTCCTGCACCTTAACCCTGAGCTCAGAATGGCTATCAGGACTGGCAGAAATGCAATCTCAAACAGCAGGGTTCTCCAACACTTATCTCCCCAGTTGGATCTTTATTTTATTTATTTAGACTTTTTTTTTTTTTTTTAATCTAAGTGCATGAGTGTTTTGCTTGCATGAATGAATGCTCGCCATGCACGTGCCTTCTGCCTGTAGAGTTCAGAAGAGGATGCTGCATGTCCGGGAACTAGAATTGCATGCTGCTGTAAGCCACAGAGTGGGTGCCGGAAACAGAAGCAGGGTCCTCTGAGAAAGCAAGTGCTCTTAACCACCATGCCACTTTTCCAGCCCCAAAGTTGGATCTTTGCTGTGGAATTTCACACCTTCATTTCATCGGACTCTGGGTAAAATATATCTCTCCGCCTGTTTTGCAGGAAGGCTGCATGTAGCTAAAGTTCTTTTGATTTTGCGTATTGAAAGAAATTTAAAAGGGAGAGAGGTTGGGAGTGGAAGCAGTCCTGGTGGTGTACCTGGGGCCTAGGGAGCTGGAGCTGGGAAAGGCAAGGGAAGGCAGCCCTCTGCTGAGGCTCCCTGATCAGTGCTCAGTCGGGACTCACTTACAAAACACAAATAGGGGGACAGAATCAGGAAGGATTTCAAGATGGCAACAGCAGAACATGAAAGCAAGCACACGGGGATCCCCCTGGAGGTGGCGCCCTGTGTGACTAGGAAGCTGCCCCCCCAGGGGGGGGGGACAAGAATTGCTAATGCATTAGGTCATGCTCTTCAAATGACTTCATCCTCTGAGAGAAGAAAACACAGAGACTTTTAATTTCTTCCACATAGTAAAATGAATTCCAGATGGATTAAAGGTTTAAGCATAAGACAAATGGGAAAAACAACACAGGAACAGAACTTTGCATTACAGAAGAGACATGTGTATTACCTAGTTCTGAGGGAAATCATCTTATCCAAGACAGTAAGCAGCGGCTAGGAGAAAGTGATGGCACCTGCATAAACTTCACATTACCCAGAACGCACCTCACTAATGGGGCCAAGAGAGGAATATTAGACTGGGGAAAGCAAACAAAACTGATTTAGTGTTCATGTTTGAATGGTTTAAACACTCTACAAATGAATACAATAACTGTGGAAGACTTCCATACTCTACATTGAACATTGAATAGAATATTCAGACAGGTGATAAGGAAGCGGTAGATTTGAGCAACACTGCAGACCACATGGATTTGATAAACATATAAGGTATATTCCACATAAAACCAACAGAATGGAGGTTGGCAAGGTGCCTCAGTAGGTAAAGGCATTTGGCTCCAAGCCTGAGTTCGAGCCCCCAGAACCCACATGATATAGGTAGAGAGCCGGTTCTATGACTTTGCAGGTGTCTTCTGACTTAAACACTCACACACAAACATACACACAGGCACACACATATGCACACATGTAAATGTAATAAAACCAGCGGAATGTACTTTTTCTCAAGTGTATAGAACATTCTCCAGGTTAGCCAAGCCACAAAAGGAATCTTGATAAATTTAAGAGGACTGAATCATATAGATATCTTTGAGCAAACTTATATGAAACTAAAGGCCAGTTAGTGGAAAAGACTGGGAAATGAGCAAATATGTGAAAATCAAGTAACACACTCCCGAAGAACCAATAAAGCAAGGGAAAAATCAGAAAATCAGAGAACAAATAAATGTGGAAACATGATACACCACTCTTACAGTTCTAAGAGGGGCTAGGTATGGTGGCACACACCTGCCATCTCACACTCAGGAGATGAAAAGCTACACACTTTGTGAGTTCAAGGCTGGCCTGGCCTTCGTAGAGAGTTTCAGTCCTGTTAAAGTGGCATAGAAAAACCACGTTAAAAAAAAAAAAGGAAAAAAGCTCTAAGGAGGGAAAGTCAAAGCAACGAAAACTTACATTGGAAAGATTTATGCTCTCAAAAGAGGAACAAATCAGCCCAGCAGAAGGGAAGAAAAGACTAGAGTAGAAATAAGCAAAATACAGGACAGAAGAAATAATAGAGAAGGTTACTGAAATAAAGAATTGTGCTTTGGAAAGAGAAAGCAAATAGACAAATAGATAGACCAAGAAACAAAGTAGAAGATACAAATAAAATTGCGACCCCACCGGGGGGTATGAGGAATGACAGTGGTAACATGGAGATACAAAGGACCAGAAAGAAATTCTGGGGCCTGGAGAAACGGTTTGTCAGTTAAGAGCACTGGCTTCTTTTCTGGAGGACTTGGGTTCGATTCCCAGCACCCACATGGAGTATCACACTCTCTGTAACAGGGGGTCTGATGCCCTCTTCTCACTTCTATGGGTACCAGGCATGCACATGGTACATAGACATACTTGTGTACAAAACACCCATACACAACGTCAACAACAAGGAATTCTGCAGCTGCATGGATATGAAAGGAACAGGCTAGCTTTACAGGTTTCTTTATAAATTTTATACCCCATGTTAAACTAAATTCTCCCAGCACTTTTACAGAAGGCAGGAGGAGAAACGGATAAATTGAGACAAGACCCATTGCAAAGGAATGCCGAAGGTCTCCTCCCCGCTGCTGAGGAGTGTCCAGATCTGCAGTACGAGATAACGTTACTTAGTAACCGGTCCAGACGTCACAGTTCCCCAACCCAGATGGGGCAGGACCAGAAGGACTTGGCGCCTAAAATGAATCAATCCTTTTAAAAGTCAACTACTCAATCCAGTGTCGCCAAGCTCCGCGATTCCCGCGCTCCTTCCTTTAAAACCCTCAGATTTCTGTCTCTCCGGGCTGTTCCTCGCTGGTTTTTTTTTTTTTTTTTGGGGGGGGGGCAGCCGGGCAGCCCCATCGTACGATGGCTGAATTAAACCTCATGCTATTGCATCGATGATTGGTCTCCTGAGTTCTCTTCATCCCCCTCGGAAAGTTAGGGTCCCCTACGGGGTCCCCCCTTTGGGCCTAACATATACACACATCTGTAATTCCAGTACTTAGGAGGCTAAGGCAGGAGAATTGCAAGTTTGGGATCAGCCTGGGTCACATGGTTCTATTGTCTCTTGAAAACAAACAAACAAACAAACAAACAAACACATGCACACAGAAAGTAAGAGTGTGCCAACAAAGCGGATGACCCAGAAGTTGCTAAGTTTCTAAACACATGCAACCTACCAAGACTCAGTCATGAAGGAGCAGAAAAGTAGAGCTGACTGCTGCAGGAGCAGGAGACCAGTTTGTTAATGAGCACCTCACAGCAGGGGACAGTCCAGGAACAGATGGCTTTGTTTGGGGAGTTCTACCCACACCTAAAGAGAGATCAATGTCTGTCTCAAAACATTGAGGAGCATTTCCAAACTCATTTCACAAGCATTACCCAGACACCAAAGCCAAACAAGGTCCTATAAAAAACAAAATTCAGGCCAACATCCCTAGTGAACACATATGTGAAATTTCTTGATGAAATACCAGCAAAATTCAATTCCATGGCACATTTAAGGGATTTGCTACACAAGTAGGATTTTTTTTCCTGGTGGGGTTGTTTGAATGAGAAACATCCCCCGCACACTTGGTTTCTAGTTAGTTGGTGGTACTATTGGGGGGGGGATGATGGAACCTTTGGGAGGTGTAGCCTTGCTCAAGGAAATGTCCCTGGGGTGGACTTCCTGCTGTCATGCCTGCCTTCGTTGCCATGCCTCACTGTTCCTGTGGACTCTTGTTCCTCTGGAACGCAAGCCCAGCCAGGAGA
Source organism: Psammomys obesus (assembly GCF_907164565.1). Taxonomy (NCBI): domain Eukaryota; kingdom Metazoa; phylum Chordata; class Mammalia; order Rodentia; family Muridae; genus Psammomys; species Psammomys obesus. The sequence continues at coordinate 15,898,106 of NW_026596088.1, read as the reverse complement.
CCTCAAGGTGGCCCCAGTAACCTGCGTCTTCTAGTTAGCCTCCACTTCCTGGCCTGACTGCAGCTGCAGGTCAGGTGTCCAGACACGTGGATTCTACTGGGGACAATTCACATTTAAACCACAGCATGTGAGGTAGGGAGAGATGCTCAGTTTGCAATATTAACCGTGCTTCTACACCAGCACAGCCATGAGCAAAGTGTCAGTATTAAGTAGCTCCATGGATTTAATGTCCTCCCATCTAAGATCGACAGGCTACACTTCCATTTCACAGAGAAGGAACCCAAGGATTAATTATCTAGCTAGTCAAAAACCAATCAGTGAGTCAATGACAGATTCTGGAATCAAATTTGTGTTTGTCTAGCTCCAAAACTAAGACATTTAACTACGTTTTTTGTTTGTTTGTTTTTTTGAGACAAATTGTGACTATGTAGTGCTAGCTGGCCTCAAACTCTCAGAGATCCACCTGCCTCTGTCTTCTGAGTGCTGGGATTAAAGGCATGCTTAGACTTTTATGGTTAAATTAGCTACTGTTAAAACTTGTAGCTTCTCCACTTAGGTTTCTGTGTCTAGCTGGCTTTGAAATCATCAAAGATTCCCGATACTGTATACACAGGCTCCTTGGCTGGCCAGGCTGGATCCAGCAGAGGTGAGCACCAGTGTGGCTAAATGCAAATGCATGTGGGATGTTAGAATTGCATCAGAGGCAACTCTTGGAAGATGTGTGGAAAATGTGGGAAGAGAGTAGGCTAAGGCCTAACCTTGATGTTTTTCTTCCTTTTCGCTTTCTTCCTCTGTAGTAGGATGTGTGATTCTCAGGAGAGTGTTTATCTTGTTGAAGCTGGAACAAGCTACCAATTACCTTATATTTCTTCAAAGTGGAGGCAGCTAGCATCTTAGCCTTTGGATAATTGGAAAAAAATAATTTCCACAAATATGGTGACAAGAATTAAGTCATAGTGCATATTAGTTATATATTGTGATATGGTAGATCACTCTAACATTTAGCTATTAAAAAAAGCAAACATTATTATGTAAATGTAATTTTTAAATGGAAGATAAGTCTTATTTTTATTTACGTATATGTGTGTATGCATATGTGAGTGTAGGTACCTGTAGAGGCCAGTAGAGGGCATTAGATCTCTTGGTACTAGAGTTACAGGAGGTTGCAAGCTGCCAGATATGGGTGCTAGAAATTAAACTTTGGTGCTCTGCAAGAACATCAAGTGCTCTTAACTTCTGAGCCATTCCCAGGGCTCCTATCATGCCATTTTTTTTTAAGAGTGAGGAATTCAGAAGGATGGTTCAGGTCCAGACTCTTTTGTGAGGTTGCAGTCATGATTGTGGTAATGACTGTGTTCTCTGCAAGGCAGATTGGAACTGAACCTGCTTCCAAAATGGTTCACTCCTCAGTTCCTCTCAATGAACGGAGTGAGTAGACTCATGACACAAAAATAGGACTCAGAACATTTTCGAACTAGTCACTTCAGTCATACTCCTTTCCTTGGAAGTAAATCACTAAGTACAGGCATAAGAGAATCTGTACTTCCTGAGCGTAAGTGTACCAGAAAACATAGGGTGTAATTTTGATATCAACACAATCTTGATAAAGGCCTGGGTGAAAAAAAAATTACCTGGCTAAGTGTAGCAGAGACTTGGAATGTAAAAGCCCTCCTAGGGTGGCTGCTGGTGCAGGGCGACCTACCTGTGCTCTGCACATAGGGGAGAAAACACCCACCCAAGCTAGTCTCTGATGACTGCTACTATCCAAGAGAGAAAGACTCATTCTTTTTTCCTCTCTCTCTCTCTCTCTCTCTCTCTCTCTCTTTTTCTGGAGGAAAAAGATCTCATTCTATGCCATCCAAGCTGTTTATGGATCTTTCTATCTCTGCACCCATTCATATGGGACCCAGGGCACGATAACAGCTATTCAAACCGTGGAATGTTAATTAGATGGGAAAATGTACACATCAGCTATCTTCATTTCAACGGAGAAATCTGGCTGAGGTACATAATTTGCTTCAATGTCATCTGTGTCAGGGTTTTGAAAGGGTGGCAATATATCATCATGTTAGACAAAAGGCGTGGGATGAAAGGAGAAGACGCGGGTTCCAGGATATTAATAAGTGCAAATATTTGCTTTGCTATGGAAGTACCAAGGCTCCATTCTTATTTCTTGTTTCTCATGCCCAAAGTTATTTGCTTTTCACTCCTGACATTGAAGTTGAATGTTAGCTCATCTTCTGCCTCTGAAATACAGCTTTGCCATGGGCAGATGGAGCAAACATTAGCAATAGGCTAATTCCCCAGGGAGGTGGCTGTATTCGAGGGTATTCAGTGAAGAAGATGTGCTTGGTACATATGGAGAGGAATATTAAATACACTTCGAGAGACTGCTTTTAATTGCTCACTTTATCTTTGTTCCTTTCCTTATCTTCCTTCATTTTGTCTCTCCGTGGGAGAAAAGCTGGTCCTATTGAGTAGGCAGCTACCTGGGGGTCATTAGCCCTTTTTGAATCTAATGTTGTACTTTGACTGGAAGACATGCTAAGCCTTGTTCTTGGAATACCCTTCTCACAGCTTTCATGTTGAAGATGGCAACATTAAACATTTTAATTACTTGTTGCAATAATGAAATACCTGTCAAGGAGTAACTGGAGGGAGGAAGGGTTTATTTGGCTCACAGTTCGAGGGGATACAGTCCATCGTGGAGGTCAAGCCAGGAAGGCAGGCAGCTTCACGGTGGTAGTAGTGTATGGCTCAGACTCCTCATCCATCTTGGAGGAACAGGAAGCAGGAAGTGGGACTAGCTTATAAAACTTCAAGGCCTGCTTCCATTGTCATACTTCCTCCAGCAAGGCTTCACCTGCTATAGGTCCGACAACTTCTCAGAGTAGTGTTACCGGTGTGTGTGTGTGTGTGTGTGACCGAGTGTCTTAAACACTCATCCTAGGGTACATGTCACATTCCAAACATAGCACTAACAAGTCAGAACAGCTTCCCGAGTAAGGGAGGAGATGCAGAGGGGACTTCCCAGAGCTTCTGTTGACTTACAAGGAACATGATGCTTTCAGATGGCCAGAATCTGTGTGCTCTGGAGAGGTTCCTCCTCAGTCATTAGGGAGAAGGTCGCGCTTCAAGTATGTACTTTGATAGGTCACAAATACCAGATACCTGCCCGCTTCTGCCTCCTAAGCTGGGATTAAAGGTTCGGGATACTACGTCTGGCAAGGACCTTCAGTCTTTTTCTTTTTAATGATTGATGAGTTTATTGATGAATTCAGGCTTTCATTCTTTGTTGTGTAGTTTAAATTAATTATATTATTTTAAAGATTAATACAATATATTTTGATCAGTCTTTTCCCTCTTCGAACTCCTTCTAGATCCTGCGCTACTTCCTACCCACCCAACCTTATGTTTTAGTTTTTCTTGCTCTTAGCTTTGGCAAATATTTTGTCACATTTTAAAACAAAAATACTATTTGACTTGGCAATTTAAAAAAAATCAACACAAATCCAAATCAAAACAATACAGAACAAACAAAGATAACACACACACACCACACTCACATACACACACAAACATGGATTCTCAGGTTGACCAGTGCCTTGTGAGCACGGGGCTGCTTGGACGTGGGGTTGCTATACCTAATGACACTCCATTGGAATAAATTCATTTTTCATCTCCCAGCAGCTCTGAATTACAGCCTGTTGGTTAGAGGTGAGACTTTGTGTCCACGCTCCCTTCTCCAAGCTGGGACATAATCTTACCTTAAGTTTTCTTTCTCTGCCATTCTGGGTAATCTCAGCCCTTCAATCCAACTTCTGAATTTCTTGTTTCTGTTTTCGAGTTTCCAAGTGTCCCTCTTAGTTCTCAAAATGTCTCATTCTTTATTAACTAGAAATGATTTGTTTACTTATGTAACTTGTTGTGTGTGTGTGTGTGTGTGTGTATGTGTGTGTGTGAGCGCACGTGTGCACTGCATGCGTGTAGAGAACAGCCTGTGGGAGTCAGTTCTCTCTGCCCAACAAGTGGGTCCTGAATATCAAATTTAGAGTGGAAGCCTTGGCAGCAAGTCCCTTTGGCCACTGGGCCATCTCATGGTCTCCTTGATCAGCTTTTTATAGTATCTTATTCTTGTTTCATGGATATATATTTTTTTATCTCTTTGAGAATATTACAATGTTTTGTATGTGTGTGTGACTGTGTGTGTTTTCTCTTTCTCTTGTTTTTCTTCAGGCAACTCCCTCTCCTGCTTTGATTTTGGTAACATACTAGGGTAAAACCCCAGAGCCAGACTGTCTGGTATAAATCTCGCTCTTGCCTCTTGTAGCCAGGTATATTCAGTAAGTTTCTTCATCTCCTCGGCTTTGGTTTTGTGCTTTGAATGAGAAATGTGCCTCTTAGGTTCAGGTATTTGAACACTTGGTTCCTAGTTGCTGATGCCGTTTGCCAGGCAGGGTTTAAGAGGCACAGCGTTGCTGGGAGGAAGTGTGCTGCTTTGAGAGTTCACAGCCTGTTCTGCTTCTAGTTTGCCTTCTTTGCTTAGTGCTTGTGCTTGAGGATTAGGCATCTCAGCTTCCTGTTCCAGCTTCCATGCTTGCCCTTTGCTGACACCCCCACCCCCCCGGCCTAATGGGCTTGAGTTCTATAATGAAGTAGGCTGATCAAGCTGTGAGGAACAAGCCAGTAAGCAGCACCCCTCCATGGCTTCTGCATCAGCTCCTGACTTGAGGTTCCTGCCCTGTTTGAGTTTCAGTCCTGACTTCCTTCAGTGATGACGTGATGTAGAAGCGTAAGCCAAACAAAGCCGCTCTCCCCCAGCTTGGTCATGGTGTTTCGTCACTGTAATCCTAACTACGACGGACATTGGCCCCACATGGCTTTGGGAGGATTGTGGACAGACTTCGCACTAGAAAAGCCATTGAATGTTCAAAGCCCAGAGAGCGGTTCTGTGGGAGCTTGGAAGATAAGAATGTTGAGAGAAATGTAGACAATGGAGGCCTCTGAAGTTCCAGAGGGAAGTCTGAGTCACTTAAAAACTTTATTATGGAGTTACGAATCTTTGGTTCTGGCCAGTTGAGGCTGAAGAAACAGCTGTGATTAATGAAAGTCCAGCACCACTGAAGCAAAACCTTTGCAGTTCTGTGACAATTGGTGCTGGTCAGCTGGGGCTGAGAAATTAGCTGTGATTAAGAAGTTAGCCGGGCATAGTGGCACACGCCTGTGATCCCAGCTCTCAAAGCAGAGACAGGAGGTTCTCTGTGAGTTCGAGGCCAGCCTGGTCTACAAAGCGAGTCCTGGACAGCCAAGGCCAGAGAAACCCTGTCTTGAGAAACTAAAACAAACAAACAAACAAACAAACAAACAAACAAACAAACACAAAGACGAGTGTCGCTGAGGTGAAATCTTCTGGGAAGTGTTTGCCAAGAGTCAGCACACAGAAGCTGTGTTCCAGAGCCCAGCAAGGCTGTATCTTATGCTGGTGGCTGAGCCTCATCATTTGTCTGAGTCTCCCATGCACTTCTGGTTTTGAAGGCATCAGAGGGTTGTGGAGGACAGCTGAGGCTTGGCACTGTGTGGCAGGGCTGGAACCTCTGAAAAGAGCCCAGGAGAGGCTACTGGTGAGAGTGCAGCCCAAATGCAGCCAGAGACCCCAGAATTTTGGAGATGCCAGTACCATGAGATGACTACCAAGAACAGGAGCAGTGGTAGAGTGGAGTCAGCATGAGCCCAAAAGACAAGTCGTGTGTGCTGCAGAGGGGAAATGGAGACATGACCCAGCCCTTTGCAGGAGCCCAGAGGATCTTGAGTGGATCCAGACATTGGGTGTTGAGTTATTTACACTGTTGGAGTTTGGTTTTACTTTGATAAGATTGTGGTTCTTCCCTCTTGAAGTAAGAAATTATTTATCTTTGATTTTACAAGAGCTCACAGTTGAGAGACTTTAAATTTTAAGGAGATTTTGGAGTTTTACAAAGACACTGGATTTTAAAAGAGAGTTTGGATATTTTAAAGAGATTTTGTACTTTTAAGTGTTTGGATTTCTTAAGACTGTGGGACCTTTAAAGCATAAAATATTTTATGTCGTTCATATTAACGTGTGTGTGTTCTTGGGGATGACCAAGAAAGGAGAGGCTACGTTCAACAGTGATGTGTTTGTGTTTCAAGTTGAAAAGAGGTCAGTTGTGCTGGCTAGTTTTATATCAACTTCATACAGGGTATGTCTGAGAGAAGGGAACCTCGATTAAGAAAGTACTTCTTAAAAAAAAAAAAAAGAAAGAAAGAAAAGGAAAAATAAAATGCCTCTATACACCAGGGCTGCCCTCAAGCCTGTAGGGTATTTTTCTAATTAGTAATTGGTGGAGGAGAGGCCAGCCCATTGTGAGTGGTGCCATTTCTAGGCTGGTGACCCTGAGTTCTATACCTTAGGACTATATGGAATAGCTGTACACTGGCCATTCGAACACAATATTAAAAAAAAAGGAGTTCACTGAACGCTAAACAAAAACTAACCAGCCAGGGACACAATCTGATCTCAGGAGTCACACTGTGAGGCTGAACCGTTTTCAAAGTGAGTTTTTAAAGGGAAAAACCATAACCAAGCAGAAAAAATATTTTTTTTTTTTCAGGTACAGTGTGTTTATCCAGTTGAGAAGAATAATTTTTTTGCTTATCTGGGTTGCTAGACAAAGCACTTTAAACGGATTAGCTGAGATTCTACGGGAGTAAGGAAGTTATGGTCTTACCTCTAACAGAACATACATTTATCTTTAATTCAAGCAGAACGAGCATTTATCATCTATTGTTTTATTCTAAGCAGCAAGCATTGAACTATTGAATTGTATCCAGTTCTCAGGCATACAGAGCCTAGGAAGTTGAACTTAATTTTACCTTACAGTCAAAATGGAGACTTGGAGGCAAAATGGTGTCTGATACGCTAAGCCCTCCGATATGCTAAACTCCTGATATGCTTAAAGGCGACAGAAGGTGCTCAGAGAGGAGCTATCATAATACTAAAAAACTAAAGTAGACCTCAAGGAGAGACTGTAGTTATGTTAAAAATTTAAGCTGATTACAACATTATAAGAAAGCAGACTGGAGAGCAAGTCAGAAACAGCACCTCTCCACAGCTTCTGCATCAGTTCCTGCCTCCAGATTACTGCCCTGATTGAGTTCCTGTCCTGACTTCCTTCAGTGATGGACTATGATGTGGAACTGTAAGCCAAATAAACCGTTCCCTTCCCAAGCTACTTTTGTTACTGCGTTTCATCACAGCAATAGTGACCCTAACTAAGACAGGTGGTTTAAATGAGAATGACCCCTATAGGCTCCTATGTTTGAATACTTAGTCACTGGTTGATGGAACTATTCAAGAAGAGTTACGAGCGTGGCCTTGTTGAGGAGGGTGTGTCACTGGGGGTGAGCTTTGAGGTTTCAAAAGACTTCATGCCATTTTCAGACTGCTGTCTCTTGTTTTTGGTTGGCGATGTATGCTCTTAGCTGTTTCTGTGCCACATTTTTGCTCTGCCCTTATAGACTCCAACCTTCTAGAACCGTAAACCCAATGAAATGCTTTCTTTGATAAGTTGCCTTGGTCAGAGTGTTTTATTGAAGCAATGGAAGAGTAATTAATACAGTTGGGCTGTTGCTATTGTGCTGGGCTTAGCTGTTCTTCATTTGTTTCCTTTCTCAACGTATTCTATAAACGAAGGATCTTGTCCCAAGTGTATCTCCTAGATCTTGTAGTTAGGATGCCTTAGAGACACAAATTGAGCTCAGGCTTCTGAGCCCTCGGACAGATAAAGTAGCTCAGTTTGTAGAATACTTACCTAGTACTCATAAGGTTGTGGGCTCAATTTCTAATACCACATAAACCTGTGTGAAGGCACTTGCTTGTAATCCTAGCACTTAAGAGATGAGGCAGGAGGATCAGAAGTTCAAGGCTATCCTTAGCTATGAGTTTAAGGCCAGCATGGGCTACATGAGACCCTGTCTCAAAAACAAAACAAAACAAAACAAAACAAAACAAAACAAACAAACAAAAAACCAAGCTGGGCATGGTGGTACATAATTTTAATCCATTTGGGAGGCAGAGATAAGCGGATCTCTGGCTTACCTGCTGAGACCTTGTCTCAAAAATGAAACAAACAAACCCCTCTGATTCCTTTATAACTCATCACACACCTCTCCACCTGTTACTGGCTTATGCCTGGCTGCTGACAGGCTTCTCTGAGGAGCTCTTTTGAGGCATAGAAAGGCTCATTGTTTTTATTTTCTGTACTTGTGGGAGGTGGCCTTGCAGACTTTGCTTCTCTCAGAGTGGGGGTGGGAGGCAGCTAAACCCTCCTGGTTACAGGAGAGGTAGTCCAGGCCCACCTCCCGATGGGCCTGGCAGGCAGGTCCTGGCTCTGACAGGTGTGCTAGCTGAGCCCAACCTGATGGCAAGCGATGATGGGAAGGTGCAGGCATCACTCAGTGGCCTGATAATTGGATATTTCTATAATGACAAATTACAGCTGTTTCTCTTGTCATCAGTGTGAAAACATTTCCTAGGTGGTGATTCCCTGGGGGCTGGTGGGAGGGAGTGGTTGTTATCCAGTTAGGATTATGGAAATGTCTGGTGCGGAGGACTTGAAGCGTGGCTGAGTGGAGCTGTTTCCACACTGCTGGCCTCTGGGTACTCAGCCTCACCATGGCAGGCAGAGAGGAGACAACTGTTCTAACATTATCACTGTTAATTCTGTGGGTTTGTTAATTCTATGAATTAACAAATTCAGTTTGTTAATTTGCTCCCATCTTGGCCGTTTTTTAATTTGACCAAAAGGTATTGTAAGAGTAAACAACAATGAAAGGTTCAGTCTCTGTTAGCTTGGAAAATGCTTAGAATTCATAGTGAGAGTCATCTTGGTGGTTTGTCTGGCTAGTGGCCTATTTTCCTCAGCCAGAGGCATACAGAGGGCTCAGGAGGTTCCAAAATGCCTGCTCCGGCTCCTGCAGGCCAGTCACCTATAAACTATCTGCAGCTGGTAAAATCATGACACCCCCCCAGCCCTCAAGAGCACAAGACAAATTATAGTTAGCCACTGTGGACAAACTGAAGCCGCCCCATATCCCACACCTGGGATTAAAACAAAAAACAAAAACAGATTCACATAACATTTCTGTGTTTTTAAAAAAGCCAGTATACTGACTACAAAGGAGTCATTATCCAGAATTCCTGAAGGCAGGAAGCTAATCCAACTGATAGTCTCAGGGGAGCTCTTTTGAGGCGTAGAAAGGCATTTCCAGGAGGAAGTGGCAGCTGAGTCTTGGTTCAGGGTGGGTTGACTGAGAGTCGAGCAATGTGTAGAGACGGAGGTGATGGTGACATGAGGGGTAGGAGGAAGGAGGGCATGGAAAGAAGATGCTTCAGACAGAGAGAGCAGCATAAATAAAGCCTGCTGCGTGAGTGTGTGTGCGTGTGCGTGCTGACAGCTATCAGTTGAGTGTTCCGGGAACACTAAGGAGTGGCCACAGAAGACGGAGAATAGGCTGTAAGAAAACATGGAGGGTTTGATGGCATTTTTACGTAATGCTGGTAGATTGGGAAGGGCCCAACGGAACAGTCTGAAATGGACAATCTGATTACATTTGTGAGTTACGGTGCTCCCTCTGCGGGCAGTGGGGTAAATGAGTTGGAGAAGTTGAGGTTAGAGATGGGAAGACAAGGGAGCAGCCTGGAGGGAAACTGATGCAGTGGTCTGCAGCAGGGGTGGAGGAGCGTATGGCTGGACATTAACAGACCACAAAAGAAGGCAAAGTGATTGTTGGTTGAGGGTGGGAGACAGAAGTAGTCTGAAGTTGATACATGGGATTGCAAAGCCAGAGGGTTTTATTCAGAATACACATTGTAGTCTGGGTGTTGTATTAGTTACTTTTCTGTGGCTGTGATAAAATACCATGACAAAAAGCAATTTAAAGAAGAAAGGGTTTATTTCAGCCTACTGTCCCAGGGGGATAGAGTCCAACATGGTGTGGCGGACATAGTATGTAAGCAGGAACAAGTGGTTGGGTGATAACATTTTTATCCACACACTGGAAGCAGAGGGGGAGAACAGGAAGTGAGGAGAGCCCTTACCTGGTGACATGCTACCTCTGGCAAGGCTCCACCTCTAAAGGTTCCATATTCTCCCAAAATAGTGCCACCACCCGGGGACTAAGTGTTCAGATACATGAGGCTATGGTGGAGTGTCCCCCCCCACGGGACTCAGTTATTCGTGGGGGCGAAGGGGGTCAATCCTGAAAAAGATGGGGGAGAGAGAGAAAGAACACAAGCAGACGGTTGCCGGTCAAGTGTCTCCTTTAATGAACTTTGGTGTTTCTTTTAAAACATGGTTTTGGTAGGGCGGGGGAGAGGGGCGAGAAAGGGGAGTAGTGGTGGAAAAATACCAAGGCCCTTGGTGGGAAGTTCCCAAGGCTAAGAAGGTGGGTTAAAGAGTTACAAGGCCCGAAGATAACATCGGTGGTCACATCGGTGGTCACGGATGTGTCCCAAAGCAAACAGTTTTGGGAACAATGGGTTGTAAGAAGCTATGGCCTGCTGGCGCCCAGTGCTTATCTGGCAGGTCGGGCCCTTAGAAAGGGTCTCAGGGCTTTGCTCCCAACATCTCCTCCCTATTTGTCTTTTAAAAGAGGAGGGGGAGGCCTCTTAGGACTCTCAGTGATTTTATAAACAGTTTGGGAATTTTATAGGTCCGGGGACTCACGTTTACAAAGGTTTAGTGACTCAGGTCTCACTGCAATCGCAGGCAGGCCTAGGCCATTTCTGGTGCAATGGGAAGAATCCCTCAGAGTGCAAGGCCCTAGGTATATTAGCTGTCTTGATTATGTGAGAAAAATTATTTGTCACGAACGGCACAAACGGGGTCTGAGTCTGTTAGAAGAGTGGTGTTGGACCCTTACCCGTCATTGGATCGGCCTCCTCTGGGCGAGGTCGTCCTGTCTTAGGTGGGCGGAGACTTATCTACTCGTTCCGTCTCTGACTTGCCAGACCACTCACTTTGTGGTAGTATAACGTGTTTGTTTTCCCAATAGGACCTATTTATCGCTTGATTTTTAAGCAATTATATAAAACGAGCCAATCATTGCGCCAATTAATGAGAGTCATAAAAAGCCCAGGTCTAACTGGAAGAGCGGCCCCAGAACTTCCATCTCGGGCTAGGAGAGACTAGGGTGGAGAAATCAAGGGGGCGGGAGGCTGGGGCATCAGGTGGAAGCTCCACAGCAGTTTCTTCTTTCCCAGCCAGACGATGGTAGTGGACTCCAACAGGCTTGATTGTGGAGCTCACCTGGTTCTTAACAAAGTTTGTGAGACGATTAAAGGCCCAAGGGCCAAAAGAGAGAAGCAAAAGGATACCTGCAAAAGGTCCTAGCAGACTGGGAAGCAGAGTGGTTAGCCATGGGGATGTGGAAAACCAATTTTGATACCAGGACTCTTGTATCTCTCTGTTCCATTTTCGTTCCTCTAAACTGGAGCGAACCTTATCGATACTGCTTTGCACTAAACCTGTTTTGTCAGTGTAAAAGCAGCATTTTTCCTTGAGCGCAGCGCAGAGTCCACCTTCCTAGAGAAAAACCAAATCTAGACCGCGCCTGTTTTGTAAAACTACCTCAGATAAGGACACCATAGAATCTTTTAGGTCCTGTAAGCCTTTTTGCAAATCTTGTAGGTCTTTGTCCACTGCTAGGGAGAGTTGATTAAATTGTTGCTGGGAGGTAATTAAGGAGGCTATGCCTGTACCAGCTCCAGCGGCTCCAAGCCCTAGAATTACAGTTAGAGTAATGACAGTTAAGGGCTCACATTTTAACTCGAGATGGACGTACCCCTTTTTCCCAAAACCGAAGGAACTCATCCTTAGAATGTATAGTCAGTCTTGGGAAAAGCCGTACAAGGATGCAGTAATCTCTATGGACTAAAAAGGTGGAGCTTACAAGATTAGGAGTAAGACCAGTGGAGCAGGCAAAATAAGTGCCATTAGGTGCAGCAATATATGTAAAGCCACCGGGGGAAGCATAGAAGGTCCCAATAGGCACGTTCCAATTCCGGACACCTGTGTGACTGTAAGGCTGACTCCCTCTGGGTGCTGCCACTGTAAGGCATTAGAATTGTTAGTTGTAATTACTTCTAAGGGTAAGGCTATGCCCTCGTAGAAGGGTGGCCGTGGTGAGTAACACACCCAGCATTCCTGAAAATCAGTGGCGTTAATTTGATGTATGGCCTCTTTATTGAAGGGCAGAAGCAGAAGGAATGTAATTGACTTTGGCAGGGTTACTAAGTGACTAGAAATCACAGGATGGCCCACCAAGATGTGTTAATAATGATAATTTGGAAAGTTCCTCAGAAGAGTTACTTAGGGAGCCCTGAGGGAGATTAGGATTTAAGGTATTTCAGGAAGATGATCTTATCGAAAGCTCCAGATCAGCCAGGAATGCACTATTGTATCTGGGCAGTAGTCAGGTCAAGCCAGATGTCAAAATTTAGGGGGCAGCAAGGTGCCAGAAGGTCCCCCTTTATTTTATTTTTACAAGGCCATAATTGTATTGAAAAGAACAGGTCCTATTGAAAGAATTATCAATAAGATAAGCAGGGGACCAAGGAAAGGAAGGAGATAGGGAAGGAGCCCATTCCTGTGCTGCTTAAGTCCACCATGAACCTATATCAGCTGGAGGCAAAGGATCACAGTTGTTTTTTTTTTCTTCATCATTTTTGTAAAGAGATATAAAAGGAATATGTTCCCAGGGTAATTCTTTTACCCTGGACTGATGAGTGTTATTATTATTATCTATATGCTTTATTAATCATTCTGGCAACGATCTGGCTGCATCTATCTCTTTAGGATTGATGCAAACTGCTTTTCTGTCCCGTAGCAGGACAGGATCTGGACCATGCCATTTGTTGTCCAAAGGATCTTTCCATAGGACAGCAGCAAACTGTCTTTCTGTATCCATATGCCAGAAACATTCCACAGCTGAATGTCCATATTTTCGAGTTTCTGGCCCTTGTTAATTAAAGTGTTAATTAAAGCCTCACAGTACTTTTCCAGAGTACAGAAGAAAGTAACCGCCCCGGACTCTGGTCCTCTGCTTGGGCAGAGATAAGGAAGTGAGCAAGCAAAGACCTCCACTCTGTAAAGAATGACCAGATCTATGCTTGAGAGATAACATCACCTAGCAATCAACCCAAATGGACTCAATTCTTCTGAAGAGCCCCTGACCTTCTCTCAGGCTCGCTCCTCAGAGAAGACACAGGTTGAAGCTAATTGCTCTTTCATCTTTGGCTGTAGCCACATCCCCACTAGCAGGAGGTTCTGAACGTGAATTAAAGATCAGATATTCCTCAGGTGTCTGGCCAGGACTGACCAGACCTGAAAGTCAGCTACCTAATTCCTCATCCAATTATGAGTAGCCAGGATGGCAACCCCTGAACTTCCCTGTGCCTCATCTCCTAACAACCTGAGGCTTATGTCTCTGGGGGCCCACTCTTAAAATTTTGAAAACATATTTCCAACATAGCCAGGGCTATTATCTGTTTTACGTTGTGTTGGAAGTTTTAATATAGCAATTGCTGACAGCGTATGAGCAATAACATTTTTTCCAGCTTTACCAGTTTGGAGTGTGGAAAATATAAACCCATTATAAGTGTCAACAAAAACATGAACATATTTTAAATTACCAAATTTAGGAATATGTGTAACATCCACTTGCCAAATAACATTAGGTACAAGGCCACAGGGATTGACCCCAAGATGGGAAGTAGGTAAAAGGACAACACAAGAAGGACATTGTTTAAACAAGTCAGCTTTATAATTACCTTAGTTAAAGGTCCTGGAAGGTTAGAATGAGCTTGTAAATGTCCAATGTAAAAGGAAAAGTTTTTTTTTTTTGTATTAAATTTTGAATTTGTAAAAATAATTTTAGCAGGAGAAGATGTTTAAATTTAATTTGCAGTCTCTAACCTAGGCAAAGACTAAGCTACATAGGCACTATCTGTAAAAATGTTTAAAGACTGTTTATTAAAACTTTAAAACACAGCCAATACTGTAGGTAACTGTTATTTGCACAGATGTGCTAGACACTTGAAAAGATGCATCAACAGGTTGGACTTTGTCATAATAAGCTTACGTATGTTAAAATACCATATTTATTAGATCTCTGACAAGCTTGAGGGCCAGCATATTTGAGTTACTCTTTATCTTTATCGTCTGCTCTAAACTGTGTAAAAAAAAAAAAACTAAACAAAAACACTAGGTATAGCTTAACATCTTAACCAACTGTAGTTGTTAGCATAACTTTAAATCTGCTCTTTTTGAACTAAAATTAAAGCAAACCTTTTAGTCAGATATAGTTCATAGAGAAGCTAGCAAATCTTGCTGCTCCTACCGCTTGCATTAAAATTGAACAGTAAAAAGCTTTGCATTTAGCACTAATCAGATGACTGAACATAACTCAGAAACCTAAACAAAATGGTGGCAAACTCATAGCTCCACCTCTCTCTATTGCTGAACACATGGCGGCTAGCCACGTGTTAGCACAGGCTGCGACTGACAATACCAAACATAGCCATTAGATGCTGATGATGATACAGCAAACACTGTGGAGCATCCACAACCTAACTCTCTGGCTTTTTATAATATATTTACTAACCTTTTGTAACATTTTGTATACCGTCAGGTTCCTAGCTTTTTTTTTTTTGGCTTAACTAGACATTTTTACTTTTTTGTTCTTTTTCTCTTGCTTTTCAGACAACACAAAAACTCTCATCAAAATCCTTTCCATCCTAACATGATCCTGCTGGAGCCCAGTGTCTACGATTTGCTTTTTAAAGGCAAAGCCAAAACAAGTTACATTATTACAAAAGGTTCTGAAACTGCCAATTTTTTCTATAAACAAAGCAGTTTAACAAACAGCTCTCCACAAGATATATTTTAAAAACTGCGATTTTCTCAATTAGCACAAACAATATGGCAGGGTTTTATTTAGTAAAATTGACAAAATAAATACTCAAAATCATTGTCATACCCAAATGCCTGATAAACTTTAAGCATTTTATAGCCTTAAACATTTAAACATTTTTTTTAAAACCCGTTTTTGTAATATCAAAACAAAATACCCCTTTTGTAGGAGAGAAGTCACAAGGCATAACTATAAATCTAATAAAACCAGATTTTAAAACCAGAATTTACCAATGTAAACAACTTAATTTTTAAAACCAATGCCAATTTAAAATAACTCATTCTTTTAACCTAGAAGGAAATGAGAATTATTTGACCAAGGTTCTTTTTTTTTTTTTTTTTTTTTTTTAACCCATATCAAGATGGCGGTTAAATTATAACCCACATGTTAAAGTCAAGATGGCGGTGAGGCACTGAGGTACCTCATACACCACGTGGTAACCTATGCGTTCATAGATCTAATGAACACATAGGCACACATTTTAAACAAGTTTTGTGAGGCCTTTTAGAACAGAAAACAGAAGGTACGAATACTGCACAGAGACATTGAGACAAAAAGAAACATTAACCAGCTGGCCAAATTTATTGAAAATACTGATGAAGTTAGGGGCGTCCCCCTGAACTTCGGCAGCTGTGACCACCTCGATCATGTCTTGCTACCCAGATACAGGCACCTCGAGCTCTGAGGAATTTTTAGAACAGAGAACAGAAGGTACTACACGCACAAACATTGCACAGAAACATTTAGACACGGCTGGCATACAAAAACAAAACACAAGACAAGGACAAAAAACAACCGCGGTACCTGCTTTTTAAACATTTAAATATATATATAGAGCATAACCATGATTTTAAGTCAGAACTAGAAAAATTTAGAATTTATCAATGAACATAATTTAATCTTTAAAACTAGAAGTGGCTCCATCTTTCTGGTTTCTGTTCAAAAGCTGGCTGAAGCTGACACTGGCTGAAGCCGGGAGGAAGCTGAGTAAATTGCAGTCCTGCTGAGCTCTGCAGCTGGCAGAGGCAGGTCTTAGGCCTCTGAGGGTTTAGGCGTTCTCATCCACCCAGTTCTCCGAAAGCCTGGCCCTCGGTAGGGGAGTGGGAAGGAGACAAGTAGAGTCCCAGTTCCTCCTGCTCACCGTGCTACGGCTATGGCTCCGGCTCCGATCCATGTCCTTTGCCCCAGCCCACTTAGGGGCCTTCTTTGGAAAAAAACGGGGAAAGCTAGGGAATTAACAGTAGTTACAGGGGGACAATTATTATCTTATCTTGACCTCTTTCTCTAAGGTCCTCGAGAGGGCAGGCTCCAACCTGATCCCACTTTTTGGCATATCTCTGGCCCATTAATAACAAACCATGGACAAATGTCCGACACAAAAACCAAGAACTTAATTAAGTCTTTTTTTTCTTAACCCGAATTCCTCTCTCTCTGAGGGAAGTCTTTAATTCTTTAACGAATGATTGCCCCATCTTGAATTTAGACGGAAATGTAAAGCATTTACTTACCAGACTCTTGTCGTCCCACGGGTGATGGAACGGGAGCCTCTAATCTTGTCTTGGCCGAGGTCTTCGCTTCAGGGTCCGTCCGGAGAGACCCGTACTTCGAGCCCCACGTTGGGCGCCACTCTGTCCCACCCCGTGGGACTCAGTTATTTGTGGGGGCGAAGGGGGTCAATCCTGAAAAAGATGGGGGAGAGAGAGAAAGGACACAAGCAGACGGTTGCCGGTCAAGTGTCTCCTTTAATGAACTTTGGTGTTTCTTTTAAAACGTGGTTTTGGTAGGGCGGGGGAGAGGGGCGAAAAAGGGGAGTAGTGGTGGAAAAATACCAAGGCCCTTGGTGGGAAGTTCCCAAGGCTAAGAAGGTGGGTTAAAGAGTTACAAGGCCCGAAGATAACATCGGTGGTCACATCGGTGGTCACGGATGTGTCCCAAAGCAAACAGTTTTGGGAACAATGGGTTGTAAGAAGCTATGGCCTGCTGGCGCCCAGTGCTTATCTGGCAGGTCGGGCCCTTAGAAAGGGTCTCAGGGCTTTGCTCCCAACAGTGGAGCATTTATCATACCACCACAGACACCAAATGACCGCCTCACATGTATGTCATGTGTTAGTCCCCAGTTCAATATTCCAAATGGGGCTACTGGGGAAGTGGGTAGATCTTCAGGATCTGACCTCATCTGTGGTTTCATTCATTTGTGCGTTCATAATTGCAAACAGCAGTGGGTGGGCTTGCCTGGAAAGAGTAGGTTGATGAAGATAAAGAACAACATAAAGAATTCTCAGCTCCTTCTCCAGCACCATGTTTGCCTGCATGCCACCATGCTTCTTGCCATGATGATAATGGACTAAACCTCTGAAACTGTAAGTCATCCCTAATTAAATGTTTTCTTTTTATAATCTGATTGGCCTGCTCTTTGGTTACTTCCCCCTGAGGGGGGAGCAGCCTTACCAGGCCACAGAAGACAACAATGCAGCCACTCCTGATGAGATCTGATAGACTAAGATCAGAAGGAAGGAGAGGAAGACCTCCCCTATCAGTGGACTTGGGGAGGGTCATGCGTGAAGAAGGGGATGGGAGGGTGGGATCGGGAGGGGAGGAGGGAGGGACTTATGGGGGGATACAAAGTGAATAAAGTGTAATTAAAAAAAAAAAAAGAGGTGCCATGGTCATGGTGTTTCTTCACAGCAATAAAACCCTAACCAAGACAGTGACCTTGTCAAATACAAATTTTATATTCAGAATAACACAATTGAGTTCAAAAAAGAAAATCACACACACAACACCCCCCCCATATGTATTAAATAAGTTTAAGTTTATAATTTTGTGTTGGGCTTTGTTCACAGCTCTCCTTGGCCAGTCTATGACCTGCAGATTAAATATGTCTGTTGTTTTTATTTCTCAAAATAGTGCTGCCAGCTGAGGCCCAAGCAAACACTACATATTCAAACCGTAAGCCCAGAGTTGGTTCTCACTCCTCACTCCTCAGTGACCCAGAGTAAAATCTGGAGTCTCAAGGCTGAACTCCTGTCTAGACACCCTCCGTGGGGTCGCCCCATTCATCTAGAACATCTGGCTGGCTAAACAGCTGAAGTTCCTTGATATTGGCTAATTCGATATTAATTTCTTAGGAGCATAGAACAAGCCTACCCTAGCGAGATGCAGAAATCAATGGCCAGAGAAAGACAAAGCAACCTGCTGAGCAGAGTGCAAAGGAGGAAGCGGGTTTTAGAAGGCCCCTCGAACGCTTTGGAGTGTGGCCAGTAGGTGGAGAGAGTAAATGACTGCTTGTATTGATTCATATTTTTTTTTCCCAGGTTGGAGAGAGGAGAGAGGTAATAAACTAAGGTAAGGGGCCTGGTTAGCCTTGTGAGGCAGAGGTGATTATTGTGCAGTTAGATGCCTAGTGATTTTTTACTTTTCAGAGGCACAGAGAGCAATTGAGGGCTGGCATGGGTTTCCAAATGATGGAAGTGTGCAATCAGGATCAATTAGTAGTAAATAGCTTTAGCTTGACGGGGGAAAATCACCAGCAATCCAGAGCACAGCTTCTTTTTTTATTTCCTCTGTGCTCAGTCCCTGAGGATAAAGGCTGGGCTAGAGGGCTGGGTGGGAGCCCTGCTGAGGGACAGGGCAGGTCACGGATTCTCCAGGGCCACACTGCAAACCTGGGTCTTGAATACAGGTTCACCACGACACTTGGTAGCTGTTCTGGAGACAACAACATGGCGGCACCAGCTGGAAGTTGAGGCGGGGCCTGGCATAAGTATGGTGAACCTACTACCAGAGCCCCAAGTAAATTAAAGCGGTGGGAGGTAGGAACCCTAGAGCACCCCGAAAGCCTACTAAGCTCTCCGCTCGGTCTGCTTGACCACCCTGATCACCTCCCTGGCTTCATGTCACTTGCCATCTGCTTTCACACGCCATTGCAGATGAGCTGGCTTCCTTGATGCTTCCGGCCTGGTGTACACTCTCTTTGCTTAGAGCCTTTGCTGGATTTCCTTGGCCCCGTGGCCCCCTCTCCAGTCTGCTACAGTTCAAACTCTCCCTCTTCACGATGCCTCTCAGGGCAGCCTTCTTCTGCTTGAATTGCTCCATTTACAGCTCTTCCCCATCCCAATTTCCTCTAATTCATGGCTTTTTCCAAAATGTATGTCATTTCTGTTCTCGTTATGTGTCTGGTATGTCTCACGCTCCCCTCCCTTCCTCTGGAAGGCTCGCTCTGGGAGGGCAAGGGCCTTCAACGTCCCATATTTGAGAGCAGTGCCAACCAGGTGAAGGGCACTCGGTAAGTGCTGGCTGAATGAAGGACAATGCTCAGACAGTAAAACGGTTGCTGTGCAGGTCTGAGGACTTGAGGTTGTCCCCTAGCAGTCACACAAAAAGCCAGGTGGTACAGTGTACACGGAATCCCAGCACTGGGGAGGCAGCGGTGACTGAATCTCCAGGCCCAAGTCTTGGTGAGGGAACCCTTCCTGAAAAGAAATGTCACCTCTGGCTACCAGCAGAACATACATAAACTCACCCGCACATACACACACACACCAGCAACCAAAACCAACATGCTTTTCCATCGTTGGTAACTGAGGTGCAAAGTTGGGGTGAAGTTTGCCTAGGGAGCACCAGAACCAGGCTGAGGTGCTGCTAATTTTGAATTCTCATCATCATTTTTGCCATTTGGCAGAGGGCAGAGGTGAGCTTCATCTGGCCGGGCTTGGTGTGCACAGGCTGAACCAGGGCTTTCTCATTTCATCTTGACTTGTGAGTACCTCCTTCCCGCTCATCACCTTCTCTGCACGTACTCTCACTAGATCTTCTTGGCCTTCAGGGCTCAACTTCATAATTGTTGTGGCCTCTGGGAAAGCCACCTCAATGGTCTAGATGAGGTCAGACTCTCTGCTGCCAAAGCTCTTGGTGTGCCCTGATCTCTGTACTCGGCAGACACTTGGCTATCACATGGCTCCCTGCCTGCCTGTCTTCTCCAGTCTGGTGCTTGCTGTCTGAGGCCACATAGTGCCTGCCTGGTTCTCTGCTGTTTTTCTGGGGTCTAGGATTGGAAGTGACTTTCAAAGAATGTGTGACGAATGGGTAGCAATGTTTCTGATCAATAAGTGACAGCAGATAGTATCTGCTGGCTTTTTGGGAGAGTGATATTTCACACTTAATAGTCTTGCCCCACTCCTGGGAGGCAGGGATTACTGTTCCTTCTGAGCCAGGGCAGCACTCAGAGGACAAATCTATGGGATTCGGTTCTCTCCTTTCACCTTTATGTGCATTCTGGTGATCAAACTCAGGCTGTCTGGCTTGTACAGCAAGCAGCTTTACTTACTGAGCCATTTTGCTAACTCCTTCCACCATTCTGATTAGAAACTTCTCATGCTAAATATGAATTCTCTATCCTTTCTTCCCACACAGTCCCTGGTAGCCACTACTCTGCTCTTTCTCCAAGCTCATTTCTTCTAGGTAGCCCATCAAAGTAGTTTTAGATACAATATCTGTAGTTTTGCATCTGGTCTATTTGATTCAGCAAAATGTTTCCAAGGATCATCCATTGCAGTGAGAGTTTTGGTTTCTTTAAAAATCCATTTATGTATGTGAATCTGTTTTTGTTTTAATCCCAGGTGTGGGATACAGGGCTGCTTCGGTTTGTCCACAGCCATTAACCACGATTGTCATGTGCACTAGCAGGGGCATGCCTGATCTTTGCCAGCTTCAGAGAGTTTAATTCTGGAGACTCTGGAGAGAGAATGAATGCCAGAGCCTAGAGATGGATGGGGATGGGGTTGGGGACACTCCAAAGTGGGGGCAAAGAAGAAGAAGAAGAAGAAGAAGAAGAAGAAGAAGAAGAAGAAGAAGAAGAAGAAGAAGAAGAAGAACAACAACAACAACAACAACAACAAGAACAAGAAGAACAAGAACAAGAACAAGAACAAGAAGAACAAGAAGAAGAGGAAGAGGAAGAGGAAATTTGAGGGTGTCCTTAAACTTGTGATCATTCTGCCTCAGGCTCCTGAGGGCAAAGGATTTTAGGCATGTCCCACCACACTTCAAAGAACAGCTCTGCTGTGGCTGGCTTCTGAGAATTAAACTTAGGTAATCAATCTGAAACAGCAAATGCTTTATCCACTGAGCTAGCTCACCAGCCCTTTGCTTCTTTCTGGTAGTTGCCATCCTGTGAGTTATGAAGTGGCATGCTACTGTGGTTTGATAGGCATGACTCCAGTGATTAATAATGTTGGGCAACTTTTCATGCTCTTATTGGCTGGCCATGAACTTGTCTTCTCTGGAGACACTTCTGAATTGCTTGCCCTAGTACCCCTAGCGCAGGGTTGAAATGGAGGGGATGTCCTGGTGCCTGCCTTCATCCAGTTAGGGGAAGCTGGGCCTAAAAACCCTGGCCAGAAGGCTAAGGTCTGGTTGGTGTCCTCGGCCAGAGCAGGCAGGGACACTTAAGCGCCCCAGGATCTTCAGGATGTAACCAATCATGGTTCACAGGAGAGACGGGAGGTTCGAGCACTGAGTCCTTGTGTAGGTGAAGGCCCCAGGGCTGGAGTTTGAGGGGTAGGTCAGGGACAAGTGGATGGCAGGGGTGACATCAGAGTGGAAACAGGCAAGGGTCGAGAAAGGCCACAACAGTTATTGTGGGCTGGGTAGTCTGCATCGCTGAGAACAGGCTAAGCTCTGCTGTCACCAGCCAGGCCAATCTCCAGCGGTTAGACTCTCTGTAGCCACGAGTCTCTTAGAACCTGGGCTGATCAGCTCTATTCTTCCACGTTTACTCCTCCACGCCAACATGGGTGTTGATGTGTGAACTGGTGTGCGTGTGTGTCCATGTCTCTGAGTGGTCCTAGAGTGGAAGAACACATGGGGAGAATACTGTTGACGGGGTAACAAGAGCTGGCATTTGTTTCCAAGCAGCCTCTGGCTTTGGCTTCTTCATAGCACCAAAGGGAAAGCCTAGGGCTAGGAGTCAAGCCATGTAGGACTTCTACCTCTGTCCATCACCGAGGACATCACTTCTCACATCGCTGAGAAGAGGCTGCCTCTGACTTCCACAGGGGTACCATGAACAAGCATGGGAATCCACACATTTGCTAACTAACCAAACAACTAACCAAATGTAAGACCGATGGATAAAAGGTTAGTGTTACAGTTTAAGCGTGAAACGCTCCATAGGCGTACATTTGACTACCCGCTCCCCAGCTGGCACTGCTGTTTTGGGAGGGTTTTGGAATTTTAGGAGGTGGGGTTGGCTGGCGGAGGCAGGTCACTGGACACAGGATTTTGAGGGTTTGGCCTGGGCTGCCTTCCAGTCCTGTTCTAGACTTCCTCACCAGTCACCTCACGAAGATCACAAACCCCCCACCATGGACACACTTGCTTCCCAGACCATGCCTTTCCTGCCACGATGAGTTGAAACCTAACTGTGAGTCAAAAAACAACCCTTTTCCCCTGTAGGAATTTTGTCACAGAGCTGGGAAAAGCAGCAGTTAGCTCAGAAGCTAGTTTCTTGCATTCCATTTGCTCAACAGTCATGATGGACTTTTCAGCAGCTACACACAATGAGAAACACTGTGGAAGGAGGGACCAAGTGCTCATCAACCTGGCTTCCCAGAGAGACTTTGACCTCTGTAGACATAAGCTGTTTAAGCATCAACCAGATTCCTGGTCACCTGCTTTGTCCCGATTGTGCATATTCTGCAGAAGCATCTCTGCTTCCGTGTGAGCCCATGGCTTGGTCACACTGGTCATTGCCTTCATCAGAATGAACACACTCCTTGCCTGTTGGGAACAAAGCCCTGGAACCCTTCCTAAGGGCCTGACCTGCCGGATAAGCACCGGACGCCAGCAGGCCATAGTTTCTTATGACCCATTGTTCCCGAAACTGTTTGCTTTGGGACACATCCGTGACCACCGATGTTATCTTCGGGCCTTGTAACTCTTTAACCCACCTTCTTAGCCTTGGGAACTTCCCACCAAGGGCCTTGGTATTTTTCCACTACTACTTCCCTTTCTCGCCCCTCTCCCCTGCCCTGCCAGAACCACGTTTTAAAAGAAACACCAAAGTTCAATAAAGCTGACACTTGACCGGCAACCGTCTGCTTGTGTCCTTTCTCTCTCTCCCCCATCTTTTTCAGGATTGACCCCCTTCGCCCCCACGAATAACTGAGTCCCGTGGGGCGGGACACTTGCCCAAAGCCCTCTTACATTTCTGCTCTGGGGGAATCCAAACATGCCCTTCATGTGACTGAGTTTCATTGTTGTTTCTGAGTTTCTGTGTTTTCTTGTCCTGTGCACTACTGCAGAGTGCCGTGCAGAGAAAGATGGAAGCTCTGTCTTGCCCGTGTACCTGTAAGGGTTGCTGTAAAATGCAGTCTCAGTTTGCTTCTAACTTGGACTTTGTCCTGGACAGATGTGAACAGATGCTCATTGCAGCAACAAATGACAGATCAAAGAAATGGTTCCACCCACGCGTAGCTTGGACCCTGAGAGCTTCATGGGGTCCCTTACGGGAGTATGGGTGATCCGAAGGCAGCAGTGTCACTCTGAAGCCCACTCTGGCACAGGTGGCGACTCATGGAAGCTGTATTCTTGGAGCCCATGTGTGACTTGTAGGCACCTTTTTTTTTAAATTAAATTTTTATTTTTTATATTAATTACAGTTTCTTCACTTTGTATCCCAGCTATAGCCCACTCCCTCATTCCCTCCCAATCTCACCCTTCCTCCCTCATCTCCTCCCATTCCCCTCTCCAAATCCACTGATAGGGGAGGTCCTCCTTCCCTTCCATCTGACCCTAGTATATCAGGTCTCATCAGGACTGTTAGCAATGTTCTCCTCTGTGGCTTGGCAAGGGTGCTAGGGGGTGTCAAAGAACCAGCCACTGAGTTCATGTCAGAGACAGCCCCTGTTCTCCTTACTAAGGAAACCACTTGGATACTGAGCTGCCATGGGCTACATCTGAGCAGGGGTTCTAAATTATATCCATGAATGGTCCTTGGTTGGAGTATTAGTTTCAGAAAAGAGCCCTGTGCCTAGATATTTTGGTTCTGTTGCTCTCCTTGTGGAGCTCCTGACCACTCCAGGTCCCACTTATCTCCCCCTTCTTTCATAGGATTCCCTGCACTCTGCCCAAAGTTTGATTAAGAGTCTCAGCATCTGCTTTGATACCCTGCTGGGTAGAGTCTTTTAGAGGTCCTCTGTGGTAGGCTCCAGTCCTGTTTCCTGTTTTCTCCTTCTTCCAGTGTCCATCCTGTTTGTCTTTCTGAGTGAGGGCTGAATGAGGGATCTCCTTCCTGCTTAGCTTCTTTAGGTGTATAGATTTTAGTACGTTTATCCTATACTATAGGTTTAGTATCCACTTATAAGCGAGTATATACCGTGTGTGTCTTTCTGCTTCTGGGATACCTCACTCAGGATGATCTTTTCTAGATCCCACCATTTGCCTGCAAATTTCATGATTTCCTTGTCTTTAATTGTTGAGTAGTATTCCATTGTGTAAATGTACCACAATTTCTCAACTGAGGCACATCTGGCTTGTTTCCACCTTCTGGCTATTACGAATAAAGCTCCTATGAACATGGTTGAGCAAATGTCCTTGTGTACTTGAGCATTTTTTGGATATATGCCTAGGAGTGCTATAGCTGGATCTTGAGGTAGCACTATTCCTAATTGTCTGAGAAAGCACCAAATTGATTTCCAAAGTGGTTGTACAAGTTTACATTCCCACCAGCAATGGAGGGTTCCCCTATCTCCAAATCCTCTCCAGCATATATTGTTACTTGAGTTTTTGATCTTAGCCATTGTGATGGGTGTAAGGTGAAATTGCAGGGTCATTTTGATTTACATTTTCCTGATAACTAAGGATGTTGAACATTTCTTTAAGTGTTTCTCTGCCGTTCTATAGTCCTCTACAGAGTTCTCTGTTTAGCTCTGTACCCCATTTTTTAATTGGATTACTTGATTTGTTGTTTTTTAACTTCTTGAGTTCTTTATATATTCTGAATATTAGCCCTCTGTCAGATATAGGGTTGGTGAAGATCCTTTCCCAGTCTGTAGGCATTAGTTTTGTTTTGATGATGGTGTCCTTTGCTTTACAGAAGCTTTTCAGTTTCATGAGGTCCCATTTATTGATTGTTGCTCTTAGAACCTGTGCTGTTGGTGTTCTGTTCAGGAAGTTGTCTCCTGTGCCAATGAGTTCTAGGCTCTTCCCCACTTTTTCTTCTAACCAATTTAGTGTGTCTGGTTTTATGTTGAGGTCTTTGAGTCACTTGGAATTTAGTTTTGTACAGGGTGATAAATATGGGTCTATTTGCATTTTTTTGCATGTAGACATCCAGTTAGACCAGCGTCATTTGTTGAAGATGCTATCTTTTTTTCCATTGTATGGTTTTGACTTCTTCATCAAAAATCAGGTGTCCATAGGTGTGTGGATTTATTTCTGGGTCTTCTATTCAGTTCCATTGATCCATCATTCTGTTTCTATGGTGGGCATCTTTCACAGTTGGGAGAATCTTCTCTCCCTGGACATTGCTTCCAAGCTTCTAAGTTTTGATAATGTCTTCAGCCTGGTATAGTTTGTTTACTTCCTTAATCTTATGAGCCTCAGGAAGGAATGCTTCAATTAAAAAGAAATAGCCACACAACACAAGTCCAACATACTAGGTGTGGTATCACCATGGTTGTGTTCCAGACCTCATGT
Organism: Psammomys obesus; assembly: GCF_907164565.1. Classification (NCBI taxonomy): domain Eukaryota; kingdom Metazoa; phylum Chordata; class Mammalia; order Rodentia; family Muridae; genus Psammomys; species Psammomys obesus. Next base: position 15,872,417 of record NW_026596088.1, on the reverse strand, counting down.
CTGCATATTGGTTTCTTGGAGTGACCCTTAAACCTTAAAGAATTTTATGAGTCCATTTGACTGGTAGTGCCCAGGCATTTAGTTAAATATTAATTTCTGTGTGTGTCATTAAAGATATTTTTGGGATACTTAATATCCGGTTTAGTAGACTGAATAGGGCTGTCCCCTTCCCTAGTGTGGGTGGGCCTCAGGGAAGGCCTGAAGTGAGGACAGAATCTGTTCTCTCTGCCCGGCTTAGAACTGGGACATAAGCCTTCCATCTTTGGGGTTGTATTGAACTAGGCCTACACCATTGATTCTCTTGTGTGTCCAGTTTGCTGACCAGAGATCTTAGACTCTTTACTTCCTTCTATCACTAGATAAACCAATTTGTTATATAGTAAGCCTCTCTCTGACTGTTTTTCCTATTGATTCTATTTATCTGGAGAACCCAGACTCACACAGGTTAGGTCAAGTGGACAGAATGGGGTGTCCTGTCTGCTTGAGGAGTTAATTAATTTCCTTCCTTTAACTATTTTAATTAATTTCTTTCCTCTAACTCTGCAAAGGTGTAGATTGATGAGAGGATCTTCTAACGTGGATACAGCTGGTCATTTCACTTTTTTTGTGTGTGCAATGTTTTATTCTTTTGTGATTTTAGTCTTTGGGCTGGGTTGTTTTCATGAATGACCTCCTGCTTAGCCCCCTGCAGTTATTTTTGATCACAGCTGCTGTCCCAGGGAGGCCCCTTTCCCGGGAGGCCTGGCAGAAGCTGGCAGAAGCCTTCTCGTCTGTTTAATGTTTTATAAGGGTTCATGTAGCAATGTATATTAAACAAGTCCCATGGTGTGAGAATTCAGAATAAATTTCCACCTGCAATTTCCTGTTTGGCATTGATCTTGTAGATTGGAGTTTCAGGACAGGAATGGCTGTTTATTATTATGCCAACATCAGTGTGGAATGCTCCACAGATTCCTCAGGAACCCTAAGATGACAGAGTCTTAGAGACCAGCCAGGTAGGCCCCCATAGAACATGGATGAGGCTCAGAGATGCAGAGAGACCTGAGGTCACCTGTACAGAAGGATGTAATTGGGCTCTGGTTTTAGTTAAGCTTTGGTACCCCAGAAACAGATTTTAATAGTGATTCAGGATGGTTTTAAGGCAGCCGAAGTCTGTTACTACTCACTGAGAGTCCATACCAGAGCAACTGGCCTGTGTTTCCCCTCCATGTTGTTTTTTAACATGTGCTTTGATTCAGCCTCCAGGCATTTTGGATGCCAAAGACATAACTCCTAGCAGAAAGTGCTGAGGGGCTGGATACCCAGTTCTCTAGCGGGAATCTTGCTTCTGACCTTGGTGTTACAAGGTGACAATTCCCAATTTACTTCTGTCAACTGGTGACAGGCCAAATGCTGAAGACCTCAGCAAATGGAGAAGCTTCTTTACAGCAAAGCCAGCTAGTGGGTAAAGGAGCTTGCCACAAGCCTGACCATCTGATCTCTAGGACCCACATGATAGAAGAAGAGAATTGGCTCCTACAAGTTGTTCTCTGACTGCCATATGTGAACCATAGCATGGGTGTGAGTGCACACACACAATAAGAAAATAAATAAACAAATGCATAAAAAAATCTGACTAGGGCACCTGTTTTCTCTTAAAATTGTCTCCCAGTGGTTCACAACCCTATGCACGTCACCTCTGAATTCTGTGTCAATTCCATGGTGGGCAAGGGAAGTTCAGGCTACCCCAAACTGTGTGTACCAGTGTCTGCCTTATTTCCCTCTACCCAGTTCTTCTCTGTGGCCATCATTATGTCTAAATTCTCTTCTGTATACCCTTCAAAGTCATGTGAGTCATCCACTGCTGGGAAACAAACTGACCCCCAATTTGCTGTCTTTTAAACAACTGTCCCTCTGCTGTGGTTTCAGGATGGAGTTTCAGGAACAGATGGGGATCCTGGCCCAGAAACTCTGCTGAGTTTGCAGTCAGATGTTGCGCTGGAGCTGGAGGACCCCCTGCCAAAGGGGTTCACTCACATGGATGATGTCATGAAATTGGCTAAGGGAAGGGCCTCGGTTCCCCTCCATGAGTCTCACACAGCAAATTTCCTTGAGGAAACATAGTCTGAGCGTCCAAGGCCTGTTATGACCCAGCATTGTTTCTTCTTTATCACACACAACCTGTCTGTATTTTTTTTTTTTTAAATGTGGCTGTAGCTCCTCTGAAGGAATCAATAGCAGGAAACAATCTTGGGAGGCTGATGAGATGAATCAAATCTTGGTTTGACGGTGAGAGGCTCCCGAAGGCTCATGTGTTAGGGATGTGGTTACCCACGGATGTGCTTTTGGGAAAATTGATGGAGTTATAACATAAGGTCATTATTGGGAGGCAGGGAAGGGTAGGAGATAAAGCCCAGTTGAAGAACAGCTTATTGGCAGGTGCCTTTAGGGGCTGTATCTGAAAGGGTTAGACTAACTTTGTAACCTGTATGTCTTCTAAAGCCTATAGCTTTAAGTTTTAGGTTCAGGTTAAGCTAAAGCCTCTTAGTACCTTTCCAGAGAATGGAGGAATGTGACCCTATCTGTGAAGACAGATATAAAAAAAAGGCAAGCAAGCAATGACCTTCACTCAGCAAAAAAAAAAAGGACCAGACCCTTGTCTTTGAGATAGCATTTCTTAGCAACGAACCCAGACTTCTTCTGAGTAGCTTTTGACCTGCAGCCAAAAGTTCGCAGCCCCTAATCTTCAAGGATGAGCTAACCACCCCCACCTTAAATTGCAGCTGCATCCATACTTGGCAGGACTGGCCAAGCTTGAGCACCTAAGACTAACCAATTATCTTACTTTATAGCTTCCTCATCCAATCCTAAATTGCCAAGACTGCAACTTCAAATCTCCCGCAATTTTTCTTTTAAAAATCTAAAGGCCTTTGTCTCCGGGTGCCACTCTTTGCTGACCGGCAGGGGTGACCCCATTATGCAATGGTTAATAAACCTCTTGCTTTTGCAATGAGTCTTGGTTTGGGGGAGTTTCTGGGAAGGGCGTGATCTTAAACTCCTGAGCTGTGAGACCCCAGGTCTTACATATCTTGCACAGGACCTTCCTAGAGTCCTCTCTCTCCTCCTGTCCCATGAGGTAAAGAAGTCCCTTTGCACTATACATTCTCACTGTCAGAATGCTTCAGCATGAGGGACCCTCTGAAACCATGGACTAGAAGACATTCTTCTTTTCTTGAATTGTTTATGTCAGGTATTTTAGTCACAGCTATTTTGTTAGTCTGGGTCTCTAGAAGAACAAAACTGATAGCATGAATATATTTTACAAAGCATATTTAATAGATTGGCCATTCCAACCTGGGTCGTGCAGCAGCGGTGGCCATCTGCATGCTGGAGAGGCTTAGAACCTGTAGCTGTCAGTCCATAAGGCTGGATGCCTCCGTGTTCCAATATGGTGCCGAAGGCCTGAAGGAGTCCTGGGGAGCCACAGTCTTCTGTTCGTGGTGGTCTCAGTCACTGATCTGTTGCTGTGAAGAGACTTGTGTATGGTTTTAGAGGGTTGATCTGGCAGCATGGAGGTGCACAGGCAGGAGTAATGCTGGAGCAGTAGCTAAGAATTACACCCTTATCCATAGAAAGCAGACAGGGGGAGGGTGGGAGGGAGACAGACAGACAGACAGACAGCGACAGACAGAGACACAGAGAGTCAGAGACTGACTGGTATGGACTTTTAAAACCTCAAAGCCCACCCCCACTGCACACCTCCTCCAACAGGGCCACAGCTCCTAATTTTTCCAAGAAGTCCACCACCTGGGGACTATACATTCAAATATATGGGCCTATGGGGGCCGGTCCCACATTACAGAGGCCAAAGTCCTACACTTTGCCCTCCAGGTCCAGGCTCAGACGGCGCTTCTTGGGCGAGTTCCTCAAATAGAGTATCTTTTCCACAGTTGTTCTGGTTCTTGGCCTGTGAACTAAAGAAACATGTCATCTTTCCAGTACCAGAAATGGTGGAACAGAAACAGAGAAAACACAACTGTAGGCTTAGATTTTTCACCAAACCTACTTTACTTAGGGTTCCTAAATGCCTCTTCCTCCCTTCTACCCACTGACCAGAGGTAAGGTGGAAAGAGGGTTATTAGGTAAAGGGGGTTGTAGACATTTTTAGAAGTAGTTCTTTGGGATCAGTCCACTCTTTGCTGTCCAGATGTCAGCAGTCCAGGCCAAAGGCCAACACCAGGCAGCAACAGGGATCAGTACAATCTTGATTATACTGATCCGGACAAGTCAGCAAAAACCATACGACTCACTAAGTAGTCCTTTGGAACATTTCAGCACTAAGATCAGCACAGCCATGTATCAAAGAGAGAAAGAAAGAGAGGAAGAAAGAAAGAAAGAAAGAAAGAAAGAAAGAAAGAAAGAAAGAAAGAAAGAAAGAAAGAGAAAGGCTTGCAGTTAAGAGTGCCTTCTGCTCTCCTAGGAGATCTGATTTTGCTTCCCAGCACCACATTGGATGGCTGACAACTACCTGTAACTTCAGCTTCAGGAGGGCTAATGCCCTCTTCTGGCCTCTGTGAGAATTGCACACACATGCACACATCCTCACCCCAACATATATAATACAATAAAAACAAGAACAAAATCTTTAAAAAGATTTACTCCTGGGTTACTCTCCTAGCCTGTATTTAAAGAGAGGCTTGGAGGTCCAAAGACCCATTTCCATTTTGTGATCCTCTGATTCTTTCCCCCCAAGAAGTCAGTGTTAACAGACAGCACAATCCCCTGTACTCACTGTAGGCCTGGAAGGCCTCTGGTGGCATTCTCTGCGTTAAACACAAGTCACAAGCACAGATATCTGACAAGATAATCTCCTTCCTGTCTGGACTCTCCTGTGCAGCTGCAGTGGGGCAGCACAGCCAGGACTACCAGGAGCGCTTTCCTTTGTTTTCCTGTTTGAGCACCACCTGCAGCCTCAGTAATCATTTCTCATTGGTTCCCCCAGCTTAGTCTTCAGACCACACTTCCTTGACAGCATCTCGCGTTTGATTTTTTTTTTTTTTTTTGCCTGGAGGCAATTTTAAACTTTTAGTATCACACGTTGAATGAAAAAAACACATCTTTATTTTCAAAGCCAGCGAGCCCTGGCTCCTTTGTTCTTGATGGCTCCTTCTCTAATGTGTCCGATTCTTTTCACATTTCATTGTAAGCATCTGGAAGCAGGCGGCACCTAAAAACCTAGAAACCACCTTTGCTGGGTCTCCTACTTCCTCGGGCACACTGTTTCCTATGCCTCCCTCATTGTCTATAGAAGCGAGCTCTCTGTGCACACATTGAAGGCCAGTGTGGCTGGATTTGGAGACAAGGCCCACAGGAAGGTGCTAACGGTTACATGAGGTCTCAGGGTGACCTCAGTGCTGTATAGCACAGGGGCCTTATAAGGAGAGGAGCCAGAATTCGCTCTCTTTCCTTTAAAATAAAAACATCAGGTTTATGTGTATCTGTATTTATTTATTTGTTTGTGTGAATTTGCAGGGTATACAGGGCTGCAGCATGTGTATGGAGGTCGGAAGACAGCTTGCAGGAGCTGGGTCTCTCCTTCTACTGCATGGATTCCAGGAACTGCTGAACTCGCTCAACCCCCTGAGCCGTCTCACCAGCTTGCTTGTCTCTCTTTGTAGGAAAGTAAGTTTCTATCGTGTAAGCCCTCAAGTCTCTGGTGCTTTTTATGGAAACCCGAACACCCTAATACACCAAACAAGGATCCTGTTTTCTCCACCGTCAGCATTGTCTTTCTTTCTGTACACTGTCATAGCAGCCACCTTGCAGGCCTCAGCTTCTACAGCTTTTCAATGTCCTTCCAATCCCAGCCCTCAAAATTTTAGATTTAGTTCAGCTTTTTTCTTTTTTGTTGTAGTAGCAGCACCTCTTTTCTGAATGCCAGATACCAGATGTCTGTAATTGCTACAAAATACTACTCCAAAATACTAACTTCAGGTGATAATGCATTAATTTCTCATGGTGTCCGAGGGTTGGGAATGGAGGAGCGGCCTTTTTGACCAGTCTTGACTCAGCCACTGATAAAACCTGCAGGCAGATGGCATCTGTGGCCAGCCTAAAGGCTCCCTGACTCAGGCAGCTGGTGCCCGGGCTGATAGCATGCAGCGGCAGGAACAGCTCACGTCTTCTTATGCATCTTACCCAGCACAGTCCTGCTGTGCTTTCTCTAGTGTAGTACCTTCAGCCAGAAGTCATATGTGCTCAGAGGCCATGTGTTCCAGGAGAGAGCCAGGTGGAAGCCTTGTGTTTGCTCATGACCTAATCTCAAAACTTGCACCGTGCTATTGTTGACAGTGATTATAAGCCCAACCAGGATTCAAAGGGATAAGACACTTCTCAGTGGGAGGAATGTAGTTTGTCTTGCAGGAGGAGCATCCAGGATTGACACACACCCTGTGCATGTATACATACTTGTATACATATAACTACTGTGGCAACATGCATAATGACATGCATCCTGACACTCCGTGGGTCTGGTGTGGACCTTTGTGGCTAATTTAGCTACTGATCTGGAGGCTGACTACTAACCAAGATGAGAGCACTGACTGCCCCTGGTGGTGCAGGCCCGGAATGCTGCTTGGGAGGCTGAAGCAAAAGGATCACAAGTTCAAGGACTGTTCAGGCTACAGAGTGAGTTCAAAGGCAGCATGAGCAACCTAGTGATTCCCCACTTCAAAACAAAGTTAAAAAAGGGGGGGATGAGAATAAAGTTCAGGGATAGAGCCCTTGCCTAGCATGTATGAGGCCCTGGGTCCCTGGGTTCAATCCCTGGGACTGGAAAAAGAAATAAAAGCAAACCGTAATGACCATGCCAGCCACAATAACTACCTTCAAGTCATTTACTCTACTGTGAAGGGCTCCTTGGAACATTTCCTTTTGGATAGAGGCTTAATTTAGATACAGTGGCCTTCATGACAGGCTTACAGTTATGATTAATGATGTCACACCCACTAGGGATCCTTTGCATACATTCACTGCCCCCCCCCCCCCATGTGCATTCAGTGATCATAGACTGGGCTGTCTGTTCCTTTCAACACTTCAGTTGCTTTTATTTGTTTATTTGTGCATTTGTATGGATGTAGGCGGGTGTGTGCATGCCACAGCAAGCATTCACGTGGAGGTCAGAGTACAACCTACTAGAGTCAGTTCTCTCCTTCCTTCATGCAGGTTCTGGGACTTGAATTCGGATTGTTAGTCTTGGTAGCAAGCACCTTTACCCTCTGAGCCATCTTGCCAGCCCCAAGTTTACCTGGTTCTTGATCTTCCTGTAATCCGGCACTCTTCTTATAAAGCGTTTTATGTGCCTTGTCTTGCTCACCCCTTTTGACAGTCGAATTCATGTGCAGAGCGTATGTCTTGGCTCAATGTGTTTTGCTTGGTCTGCTAATACTTTTAGCTTTAGAGGCTGAATGCAATCCCTGCAACTTCTGGCTATTTCACACCAGGATTGTGGGCATTCCTGCAAAGGGCCACTGGGGCTCACGGCCTGGGGTGATTTATGCTGATGTGACGGTGTGACTGTGGAAGTAGTCGTTGGGGAGCCTGCCTGGAGACCAACAACCAATGACAGGCTTGGGGATGGCGTGGAGGAGCCTGATTGGTTGCCCAAAGCTAGATCACCTGCTCCATCTTCCTGAATAAATGAGTCTGCATCTGCTTGCCCTTGGATTGCTTTTACCCTACTCCGGGGTCTGTGCCTCTCACCCCCTCGGCCTGGACCCCCTGTCCTCACCCGCGGGCTGGACCCCTTAGGAGGAAGTGTTGCTTTTACTTGTCTCACCCCACACTTGTCGTGTTTGAATTCTGGGAATTATTATCCCAGACCTCCAGAAGGCAGGCAAGCCAGGGATTAAACAACTGGCATAAAAATCCTACATCAGGTGCAGTCGTTGGCAGCAGTGGGATTTAAAGTCAGGTATGTTTCTTCCGGCCATGTCTGAGGATCAGGAAAGTCAAATTTGTCTCCATGTTGTTTCTACCTCTGGCTTGTATACTCTTTTGCAATCCCACGCCTCAGTTGTGGCTGATGGATGGCAGAGGGTTGGTTGAGAGCCCTTCTCTGATCTCAGCCAGTATCTGATGCTCACTAAATGACCCCCAAACCCACATTTCATCCATCAGTGCCACATCCACAGTCACTTTGCTCCACTCCCCTCAATGCTCAGCCCTCAAGGTTCAGAAAACAGCGTTCCTTTCTTTTTGTCCCCCACCCTGGTCTAGCCAGCTAAATGCTCCTCTGCCTCTTTTGGACTTCAACACTCTGTTTTGGAAAATTGCGCTGCAGTCACCAAATGATGTATCTGATTGCCCCAGAGTGGCTCTCAGGAGTGCAACGCAAGGAACAGCCCCATAAAAGGTTAAAAAAGGAACTCAATTCCATTTATTGAACCCCAGCTAAATGCATCACTAACTTTTTATTGATTCTTAAGAAACAGAGATGAGAGGGGATCTGTGCTATCGCTCCTGGTGCCAAATGAACACGCAGTCACAGGTTTATTGCTTGTAGACACCCCACCAGCTTTCCAGATGCCCCACTGGGTTTCAGCTCCTTCACGGCAATGGTGGCTCGGCAGGCACGGCCTCGCCCATGCAGCCTGGGTGCGGTGGAGGCTGTAGTGCTGGGCGAGGATGTTAAAGGCCAGGTTGGGGTGTAACTGGCTACCGTGAAGTGCAGAGGCAGGAGGTTTGGGCCAGCACCTGGATTGGTATTAGACTTCAGGGTTCTTAATCCCATGTCCATCACTATTTACCTTCAATCTTTGTGTCTCAGGCAGGTTTTTAACTTCTCTGGACTTGAAGATGCGTATTCAAGAAGAGTTTTATAAATGCTTAGCCCTGGGGTGAATATGATTACCCTCAATTAGGTTTTCTTTCCTTTTTTTTTTTTTTTTAATATACTTCTTTGAAATAGGCTCAGAAGTTTGAGATGCAAACGTTCTATTTTTCTCCCAGCACTATTTTGACAGTAAAAGCAGTAGATGTTAGCTTTTACTGGTGATTTACTATGTGACGATCCTGGGCAACACAGGGCTTTTATATGCATTATTTCATTTATTCTCATTACAGCACAGTCATCCCCACTTGAGCAACGGGAGGCAGAGACTGGCTTGCTGCCGCATGGCTGGGTAGCTACTGAAATTCAGCGTTGCCAGTGGCTGGAGAGGGCATCAGATCCAGTGATACAGTTGTGGGTGGTTGGGAGCCACCAGGTGGGTGCCAGCAACCGAACTCAGGACCTCTGGAAGGGCAGCCAGTGTTCTTAACTGCCGAGCCATCTCTACAGCCCCTATCCTCACTTTTTTTTTTTTTTAACCACAAATCTGGACTATTTGATGCACATCAAAGCCAGTGTCACACACCCATGCCACTGGCTTTAGGCTGGGATGGTGTGTGTGTGTGTGTGTGTGTGTGTGTGTGTGTGTGAGAGAGAGAGAGAGAGAGAGAGAGAGATGTAAGCATGGCAACTACTATCTTTCTCAGGAGGATGGTTTTCTACCTCGTCAACAGTTAGTCTCTTCTGTGCCTCCTGTTTCCCTGTCCCCAGTGTACACAGCTGTGTTCAGACATTTCTCTTCCTCCTCCTTCCCCATTCTCCTTTTGGTCCTACTGGTCCTTTTAGTTTACCTCCTCTTTTTCTCATGAGACAGAATCTCAAGGTAGCCCAGGCTACCCTTGAACTCAATATGTACCCAAGGATGACCTTACTTCAGATCCTCCTGCATCCACCTCCTGGGATTATAATGGTACACTACCATATCTGGTTTTAAGCAGTGTTGGGTAAAAACCAGGGCCTCCTGTGTGTTAGGCAAGCACTCTACCAGCTCATGTAATCCCCAGCGCCTGGACATCTTTTCTAACTTATTCTTTGACTGAACTTTCAGTGACTTCACCACCACTTTTTAGCTGTTAATCCTAACTCCAACTTCAACTCTCTTCATTCCTAAGATATGTGCAGGAATGACTACTGCTGCCCTATTGGATAGCATTATGAATTGCGTAATGCTCCCCCCCCTACAACCCCAGAGCCTCAGACTGTGACTTCATTCAGAAAATGTGTTTGCAGAGGCAATCACATTAAAATGAGGTCACCGAAGTGGCCCTAATCCAACATGTCTGCTGTTTTTATGAAAGAAGGAACTTTGGGACCCAGGATATAGAGGAGATGCCACGGATGGACACAGATACTTCTCTGTGAAGCAGAGCGTCCAAGGAACTCTGGGGACTTCCAGAAATCTACTGGAAATTAGGAGAGCCTCCTCCAACCCCCCATAAGTGTCTCGTTCTCACTCTCAGGAAGAGCCAGCCCCTATCACAGCTTGTTCCTGACTCCTAGCTTCCAGGGCAGATACAGCCAATTTCAGTTGTGTAAACTGTCGAGCAAATCAGGTGTGGTGACATACCTCTGTAACGCCAGCACTTGGGGCCTGAGATAGGAAGATTGAGGCCAGCCTGAGCTACACACATAAAACCCATCACAAAAGACACACAGTAACAACAAACAACAAAAATCTGCTCATTTAGGTTTTCCTGTTTTTTTTGTTTTGTTTTGTTTTCTTTTTGTTGTTGTTACAATAGTTCCAGTAGAGTAATACATTGTAAGCAAAATATGCCTGATGGCAAAGTGAAGAGTTATCATTAGTTCATTATTTGTGAAGCTGTCCCCAGTCTACACAAACACATGTGTGTGAAGCACGAAGTGTATCAATCAGGGAAAATGCTTAAGGCATTGCATGCAGAAAAGAAGTGACAGAGAAAACGCGATGTCCAGAAAATGTTTGGAAAGAGCTGGAAGAGTGGAGGCTGGGAAAAGCTCACAGTGGTTTTAGAGAACCAGGAAGTTATAAAGGCTATGAGCGAAGGAACAAACCCTGTCACTAGTGATCTTAGCTGACAGGAGCCTTTCCCACGGGTGACCACGGGGGGCTTCTGGAAGGGGGTCACTATACGGCCCCTGACTGCCAACGTCAGAGGATCGCCAGACTGGCCTGTTTCTCTTTCGCCTACCAAAACCTCATCATCAATGATGCTTCTTATTGATGGGTTCAGAACCAGCTGCTGACAAGGAACCTGGGAAGTGTCATTTGTCTCTGATTTCGAGAGAGCTCAGAAGAGATGGGGATCTGAAATGCTAACCAAAAGGATCTAGGATAGAATGGGTTTGGACGTTATAAAACTAACCCCCACGATGGCAGAAAATAAAACCATCTTCCAAAGCCCAAAGCCCCTCAAACCATCACTACTACCCAAACCCTGTGAGGTTTTAAAGAGCCAACATTTGTGAATTTCCTTTGAAAAGTAAGGTTTTTCTATGTAAATTCATGAGGATATATGTATGTATGAATTCTTTTATATAGCACCGGGGATCAAACTCAGCACTAGGCCTGCACTCCCACTGAGAGGCACGCAAGATGTGTTTCGCCAGGGAGGCTTCACTGGGAAAGAGAGGACATTTTACTGAAACAAAACAGGGACAATTGGCCGCAAAGTATTTTTGCTTTCATTTTCAGAGTGATAATTTCAAAACCCTCTAGTGAAGTGACTGTATTTACATACATCTTCTAGTGAGGGCCTTCTGCATGAGTTTGTGAGTGTGCAGTTGTACTGTTTCTCTGTGTGTCTCATGAAATGTGTAGGTACATGTGCACGTGGATGTGTGTGTGTGTGTGTGTGTGTGTGTGTGTGTGCGCGAGCGCACATGGATGCCCATGAATGCCGAGGTCTGGAGTATGATGTCAGGATTGTCTTCTAGCCTCTTCCTCCCTTATTCTTTGAGGCAAGGTTTTTCATTTAGGCCCAGAGCTCTCAGATGTGGCTAGCCGTGCTAATGAACTTATTCTGGCAATCCCCTGTCTCCACCTTCCAAGGCTGAGATTACAGGCCAGTCCACACACGCTGTGAATTTTTGTGGGTTCTGAGATTCAACCCATGGTCACCACACTTGCTTGGCAACCACCTAACTACTGAGTTGTCTCTCTGGCCAGATAGTCATCTTTATTCTGGAAAAGCTATAGTCTCCAGGATAAACTAGCGTTGGAATAGGGGTAGGGGATGAGAATCCCAGAAGAACAAGCCGGATTGGTCTGCATGTCCATCTCCAAAGCTGCTGAGAGCTCACACACAGGGCAGTGTGGGAGAGCTCGGTTACTCACTAGTTTAGGTTTCCAGTTAGAAGGCCTCAGGCTGGTGGGAGGGCTGCCAGCCCCAGCTAGCTCAGCTGTTACTAAACTGAGTTTGTCAGCAGCATTACTGTGAGAAGGAGCCTTGTCACAGGCAGCCCAATTTTGTCTCCAAGTGTCAAGGAGAAAAGGAGGGAGGAGGACGCCATTCAGAGAGTACAGTCAGGACCAGGTTGTTTTTCATTAAGACAGCACCAGGCAATGCATTTCCATAATTCCACATTAAAGGAGCCTGATGGGTGAGTCATGGCAGGGAGCTGTGATTCCAAGCTTCTCAATCTCAAAAAGTCCATGCATTGCAGCTACCAAGGCTTTCTGGGCACCTGGGATGTGCCTGGCTCGCCCAGATGCTGCGCCTAATCTCGGTGTCAAGTGGCTTAGGCTTTGTTTCATGGTGCAAGCAGGAAGGCAGGTGCCCATAATCAGTATAATTACATAGGCTCAGGTCATCATACAAGGTTCTCACTCCAAGTTCCTAACTACGACCCTACACTTATCTCCCCAAGGCTGCTTACCTGTGTGATGTGTCTTAGCCAACGCTTGGGTTCAGCCTCAGCTCCAAGGGTCAGGATCCTGGGAGCGACTCTCCAGACACAGGACAGACCAAGGTGGAATCTCTCCGATGTCTATAGCAGTACCAAAGAGGCAAACAGTGGTGCATTGCTCTTTCTCTCTGCTTTTACTGTCTGGTGGGCATTGTGGGTTTCTCTGCTTATGCCGTCACGTGTCTAGTTATCTCGAGGAAGTGATGTCACTGGGTTCCAGTTATCAGATGCAGCCTGGGGTGTATTGGGGTTCCTGACTAAGCTGCTTCTACATATCTAAAAGGTGTTTTTAAAAATTATGCTCGTCATAGTCATTATTGTCAGGGCAGTGCCTCAGCTAGACTCTCATCTGGTGGAGCATGAATACAGGAGAACCAGGCTGCGGGTCTATGCCGGTGGATCTGAAGCCTCCTGTCCTGATGACTAGGGGATAGTATGATATATTAGGTGGGGGACTGGATTTGGATACAGGAGGCTAATGTTTCATCTCTGATAGACCCAGCTGGTCAAGAGGTTTAGGATTCCAAGATGAATACAAAATAACAGGTGTCCTCATGATGTCCTAAGTGGGGGCTGGGAAGATGGCTCAGTTGGTAAAATTCTTGCTGAAGTTCCATCGACATGGCTGACTAAACAAGACCTAGAAAAATGATGACACCCATTGACATGCTAACACGGAAGGGGGAAAGCTCATGGGGCCTCAACTTTAGATAAAAAACTATAGGCACCAGGGAATGCTGAGAGCAGGAGAAATTGTCTTCCCCAGGAAGAGCCTTCCAATTGGTTATCCAATATCAAATGGTCAGCTCTGAAATTACATACATTTAGATAACATTATACAGACTGTTCAAGCTGTGTGTGTGTGTGTGTGTGTGTGTGTGTGTGTGTGTGTGTGTGTGTGTATAAAACAAAAATTATTCAAAAGAGGCAATGAATTTGAGAGACAGTGAAGCGGCTTCCTGAGAGGGGTTTGAAGGAGGGAAGGGAAGAAGGATATGGTGTAATTATAATTTCAAAAAATTAAAAAAAAAACAAAACCCAGGCATGGTGGCACATTCTTGACGTACCAGCACTGAAAAAGCAGAAAGGCAAGTCTGCATCGCCAGTGCTGTCCTGGGGAATCCCTGGAGGATGTGTGTAAAGATTTCCATGGAAGGTGCTTTGCATTTGTTTCTGGAGCTCTACACTTACCTCCTCTGACTTCTCTTTTGAGGGAGTTTCCAAGGGGCAGATGTGACTGTGAGGCTGACCCGATGTTGCATAGTCTTGGGCTTCTGGTGAGAGACCGCAGGCCACCCTGGTCCTGGCAGATGGTCACTGAGGTTTGAAGGGATGAGTCTGAGCCAACAAATTAAGGAAAAGTAACTCTGATGTGATAGTAGGAATGCATTGTGTCATAGAATTTGGAAATGTTCTTGTACTAAATATATCTTAATGCATGTATTTAGGTTTGGCAGAACTAGTAACTACGAGTTGTCAAAATCTACATTTTAAGGTTAAATCTTGGAAAGTCTAAGTTATCTGAGGCCACATAAGTATTAAACTTTGCAGAGCTAAAACTCAAAGCAGTTTCTTTGGGACCTGAAGGCCTAAGATGATTCTAGAAAACCATGCTGTCTTTATATACAGGTTCATGAGGCATGCATGAGGTTCTCAGCATTAGTTGGCTCATTAATGGCACAGTTTCGGAATCATTGCATATGGCATGTTCAGTTCTGCTTGTGCTTAAAACAAGAGGGAAGATTAAGAATGCAGAAAACCTACCCATATAGAAACATCTGGACATGCTGGAGGAGGCAGGGATAAGACCAGCTTAGAATGGGTGGCTGATTTCCAAGAAAAGGAAAATATCCAGAGACTCAGGAAAGATGGAATGAAACAATAGCAGTAAATATTGAGCTGAAGTTGCAGCTGGTCCAAGTGCATGTGAGCGTGTGTGTGTGTGTGTGTGTGTGTGTGTGTGTGTGTGTGGTGTTGGCCCCATGGCCCTGTTAATTTGCCAGCACAGGTTATAACACCCACAGTGAGATAAGAGGAACATCCTAAGTTTGCTTAAAGTGAAATGTTAGAGATGAGACGTTGGCATAAACAGGGTGAGCACCACAACAAAATAAATGAAGGAATGATCTATCTAGAATTGGTGTTAGGAGTTGTGCTAAAAAGATAGCTAATTACCTAAGAATTGAAGGTACTTAACGTGAATGAGAGAATATATGAAAAAGATTTTAAGAATTATTAACATATAAGAAAAAGCAAATAGAAAAATAAACCACTAACATTTCTAGAATAAAATTAGTCATCAGAATACTAAAAACTATTCTAAACATGATTTATTTTGTTACTTATTTGTATGTGTATGTGTGCGTGTATGTGTGTGTGCCTGTACCCTAAAGGCCAGAAGAGAGCATTGGATCCCCTGTATCTGGAGTTGCAGGCAGTTGTGAACTGACCAGTGTGGGTTCTGGGATCAGAACTGAGGTCCTCTGAAGAACAGCAAGAGCTCATTCCTGCAGAGGCAGCTCTCTAGCCCCCTCATTAGATTTTCACAGCAGAAAATTGAATATAGGTGAGGAACAAAGTAATGAAATAGAGGTAAGATCTGAGACAATTCTGAATAGACAGGTGGAGTGATAAAGATAGGAAAAAATTCCATATGTCCCATAGAGTAGACACAAGAATTTTACAGAAAGAGGTATCTGTATATAGATAGGTACAAGATAAACAAAGAGACAAACAGATCTATACAGACAATAGAAAGAGATCAGAGCACAGACAATATTACAGATACGTCGGTATCTTATAATTTTTCATAGGAATTGACTCAGAAATACAGTGTGTCTGGAGAATGATTGCATAAAGTAAATGTTAACACTGAGACCTGAAAATGATAAATTATAAACAACAGAAAGGGAGGGTCTGTAAAATAAGGCTGGTCCTTTCAACATAATCAAATAGAGATGCCCCTCACGAAACTCAGTAAGAAAACGAGAGCCAAGTCAAATTTTTCTTAGAATAACAAATGGTATGTCAACTTTGAGAATCCCAGAGAATGGCAGCTGCAGCAGCATGCTAAGCGCAATGCAGCCTCTAAGCAGCATTGCTTAGGAGGGCTTGCTACCCTGTGGTTCGCTGCTTACGCAGGCAGCAAAGGCAGGTTCAGAGTGGCACCACCTTCCTAGGCACCTTGTGGCCAGATGATACAAAAATGAACTGGGCCAGACAGGCTGTTCAGTTACAGACTGTATCCAAGCCATTTCATAGCCTGTAGCCTGTACCCTATGTAGGGGTGCAGGGTGCTAAGAGCGATGGGGATGTGGGCTAGTTGAAGTCTTGGGCTTCATCCCATAGAAGCAGGCAGAGGAGGCATTGTCTCATGGTGCTGTTGTACAGCGTAGCTGGTGTTCCCTAAGATGGAGAGTTCCTCAAAAGCAGGCCTACTGTGCTGTCTTCTTAGCCTCTTTGGTCTACATGGATCTGTGCAAGGCCATGATGGTGACACGGGAGAGCCACCCCCCTTCACAATAACTCATGAAATAGGTAATCAGAACTGTTTCATGAATGGCGTGACAACAACCAGGAAACTGACTGCTATTAAATGACCCAGACTAATCTAATTCAAACACTTTTGAAAATAATATGTAGGAAAGCTTTAGAAAATAATCTTTTAAGATCTTTGGATTGTTTCTCTTAAACTAATTCTACCAAAAAAGAGAGGAAGTTTTAATTACAGTTCCATTGCTGTGATGAAGCAACATGACCAAGGTAACTCATAAAATAACTTAGTTGAGAGCTTGCTTACAGTTTCAGAGGGCTATTCTGTTTCTGTCGTTGTGGGAAGCACCATGGCAGGAAGCACATGGGCTAGAGCAGGAGCTAAGAGTTTACATCCCAATCCACAGGCAGAAGGCAGAGAGAGGAAGAGAGGTGGTGAAGGGGAAGGAAGCGCCATAACTGGGAATGGATGGGCTTTTGAAACCTCAAAGTGACACACTTCTTCCAACAAGGACACACCTCCTAATCCTTCCTTAAACAGTCCACCTACTGGGAATCAAACATTCAAATATATGAGTCTATGGGGGCCACCCTCATTCAAGCCACATTCCTCTCACTGGCCCCCACAGGCTTGCAGCCATATCATAAGGCAAAAGACATTTCGTCCCACTTCAAAAGTCTCCACAGTCCTTCACAGTTGCCAACACTGTTTAAAAGTCCAAAGTCTCTTTTGAAGACTCAAGGCAATCTCAACCTCTTAACTGTAATCTCCTGTAAAATCAAAAACCAATTTGCACAATCTCAACATACAATGGCACGGAACATATATTACCATTCCAAAAGGGAGGAAAGGATGCATAGTGGGGAAAATACTGAACCAAAGCAAGACCAAAAACCCTCCTTGAATTACAGTCACATGACCTTTGATTTGCTGGTGCTTTCCTTTGTTAAATAGGCTTTGCTTTTCACCAGTTGGAACCTTAGCTGGGAGGGGGGTCTTTCCCTCAGGGTCTTCTCCTTTTATTCCGTTTAGCATCTGGCTTTTCTTTAAAATGCTCATCTCCTTTAGCACAGGACTTGGTTCCAACATGGACTTTCCCGGTGCTGTTTTTCTCCTCAGACGGTACAGCTCTATTTTTGACCTGCTTGCTTTTTCACTGTGTATGCGCACAGGAGTGGCCACTAATAACCGTACAGCGCAGTCAGCACGAGGCTGTCTTGAAACCTTCTCTGCCAATGACGTCCATCCAAAACTCTGCAATTTAGACTCCAGCAGACTTTTTGGACAAGGGCATAAATCAGTTATGTTCTTTGCCAAAATATCAAAGTCTCTTGCCGACTCTGGAACCTCTTCAGCTGGGCCTCTGTGGTCCACATCACTCTCAGCACAACTGTCTTGTAAGCTCCTACTAGGATGGTCTATTAAGTCTCACCTAACACTCAACTGCTTTCTTAATCCAAAGTCCCAAAGTCCATACTCCTCCAACAAGCGTGGCAGGCCTGTCAGGCAGTGTCTGACTCCCTGACATCAACACTTCTTTCTTAGTTACAGATCTATTACTGTGAGGAGGTACCATAACCGAGGCAACTAACAAGAGAAAACATTTAATTGGGGGCTTTGTTTACACTTTTAGAGGGAGAATATGCTGGAGCAGTAGCTGGGAGCTTGCATCCTGATACACAGGCAGGAGGCAGAGAGGGAGCCACTGGGCCTGGCATGGGGTTTTGAAAGCTCAAAGCCCACCCCTCTAACAAACCTCTCACAACAAGGTCTCACCTCCTAATCCTTCCTAAATAGTCCACCAACTGGGAATCAACCATTCAAATATAGGAGTCTATGAGGGTCATATAAGTCTCTGGGCATGTCTGTGAGGGATCATCTTCAGTCAGTTAACAATAGGAAGGAAAATCTGCTTTGAACGTGGGGTAAGCCATTAGTGGGTCAGGGCCTCAACTCTGAGAAGGAGAACCGTGCCAGCATTCATGTCTCTCTGTCCCCCTGTGCTGTATGCCGAAGAGAACCCTTCCTTCCTTAAGTAGCTTCCCATCTCGGAAAGCAGAGGCTGGAGAGATGGCTTAGTGGTTAAGAGTACATACTGATCTTGCAGAGGACCCACCCAAGTTCAAGTCCCAGCACCCATGTCAGGTGATACACAGGTGCCTGAACTCTGAACTCCAGGGCTGTGTGAGCACCAGCACTCACGTGCACACACACACACACACACACACACACACACACACACACACACACACAATTAAAAACAGTAAAGTACGATCTAAAAAGAGAAGAAAAGCAATGAAGGGAGCAAGCTGCAAAGACTGAGAGGCTGATGTTACATGTTTCAGGCCTGTCGGTAAACAGGTAGCACACTGACATTTGATCGTTTGAGGAGAGTCTCATGATGAAGTGTTGCTGTTCCTGCAGTAAAACACCGTGACCGACGGCAACTTGGTGAAGAAAGGTATTATTTCGGCTATGGTTTTGTAGTCTGTCATCCTGGCAAGCTGGGGCAGGAAGTCAAGGAGGGAACTGAGGCCGAGGCCGTGGAGGGGTGCTGCTTACTGCCTTGGTCCTCAAAGCTTGCTCAGCCTGCTTTCTCAGCCTAGCACTCAGGATCACCAGCCCCGGGTGGTAATGCCCACAGTGAGCTGGGCCCTTTCTCATCAATCCTCAGTCAGGAGAACACACCACAGGCTTTCCTACCGGCAGTTTGTTAGAGGCATTTTCTTCAAGGTTCTTTCTTTTAAAAAAGTGATTCTAAACCTTCCTAATGCTGCTACCCTTTAATACAGTTTCTCAGGTTGTGGTGACCCCCCCAACCATAAAACTGTTTTAAAGCTCTACTGTTATATCATAATGTAAATATCTGATATGGGACTGCCTATGGGAGTCGCGACCCACAGGTTGAGAAATGCTGTTCCAAAAGGCCACCGGCTTTGTCATGTTGACATAAAGCTAGGGAGCACATGCAGGGGTTAGTATTAGCGGGCTTTAGCTGTCCTAGGCCTGAAATGGAAGCTGAGGAAACAGGTAGTGAGGCCTGGAGCCGGAGAGGACTGTGCCGGGGAGCGCCAGGCTGGGACTTTGACCATTAGTGGAGGAGCATAGGCAGCCTGCTTCGGTCGGTCCCGCATGGAGGAAACCAGGGAAATAAATAACATGCCCCCACTTCCAGTTTCCTGTTGATTGTCTTCATTGGCCAAATGTTCAAGGAAGCAGAAGGCGAGGGAGCCTGTTGATTAGCCTGTGTGATTCAGCCCTGGAGCCACAGCGGAATGAAAGAGAGTAGAGTGCTCTCGGGAAGGGTGAACAGAAGATAGTTAATCATGCCCATGCCCTTTGAGCAGCTGTTCTCCAAAGAGAACATGCCAGAAAAATGTGTGCACCAGGATATGCGCAAGACCGAGATGTTTATTATTGTACTGTGAATAAGAGTGAGATGTCCTTGGTTTACTTGTTGCCTGACTGTCTGGTGTAAACTGTGGCTCCTTGTAAAATGCCATGATACAGTTAAAACCAGTGAGGTAGATACAGTGTAGCAATGTCTACAGCTCCTGAAAACAACTCAGAATGAGGAAAAAGTCCCCCAAACATGAATGATTGGACAATACCTACATAAAAATTTTAAAAGCCCGTGGAGAATCGTCTAAAGTTGTCACGTTGGTACAAAAGTGTGACTATAAATAAAGGAAACATTACAGCTGAGGGGCGTGGCCGCCAAGGTGGGGAAGAGTCAGTGCTGTTCTAGCTGTATTTGCATTGGGACTTTTTTCTTTTTGAGTGGACTAATATGATGTAATCCTGTCCCCCATTTAGCCTCAGCCCTGGACGCACAGAAGAGCCACTTACAGCCTAGCACTACTTTCCCGTTGAAATTGGCCGACACACCTGTTCATTCGATGAGGAGGGGCGGCGGCTTGAATGAGAGATGCCCCCGTAGGCTCAGGCTTTGAGTACTTGATCTCCAGTTGGCCGCACTGTTTGGGGAGGCTTAGGTGATAGGCCTTGCTGGAGGAAGTGCACTGGGGGCGGGACTTGCGATGAAAAGCACTGAGTAAAATTAAAAATCTTAAAGAAACCTCCCTCCCTTTTACTGCCCAGTGCTCCTCCTAACTAGTAAAATGACTGTAATGGGAAGTAAATGAACACAGACACAGACTGAGACCAAACAGCTCTGCCACAGACAGCTAGGCGCTGTAGAGAACTCGCAGCCCCTCCATTTTATTAGCTGCAGAATTGGAAGTATTAAGACCTCTCTCTAAGGCTTGGTAGGAGGGTCAAATGAGGATAATAAATCTAAAGTGCTTGGCATCATCCCTTGGTACTCTGAACTATTTTCGTTATGTAGTGTTGCTCTTTTTTTTTTTTTTGGCATGAGGCCCTGTATGGACGTTTGAGGTCATTATTTTATCAGGTAAAACTTGCGGGTCCGGAGGTTAATGGCTCTTTCAGGTTTAGCTCACCACCCTCTGCCCTTTTCTGCTGACTCTCTGTTGTTGGGAAAGGATTTCTGAAGAATACCTTTATTCCATGCACTGTCGAGAGGGACGATACTCTTTTCCTGACTCTGCAGCAGTTGGGCAAGGCATGGAGCAGCCTCCAGGGTCACAGGCGCTGCAGTGTTGTCTACGTTAGGCCAGGTTTTTGTTGTACACATTCAGTGTGTATTCAAGCACACATACGCGCATGCTACAGAACATATGTGGAGCTCAGAGGACAACTTGTGAAGGAGTTGGAGTTGGTTCTCTATCATGTAGATCTTGAGGATCATACTCAGCTCGTCAGAGATCAGAGCATTTTTTCATGCTAGGCATTTTTTTTTTTTTAAAGACCAGGTTTCCTGATGTAACTTAACTTGTCCTGGAACTTGCTATGTATGTAGAACAGATGGGCCTTGAACTCACAGAGTGCTACCTGATTCTGCCTCCCAAGATCTGGGACTAAAGGCATCTGCTGCCATGCCTGGATGTTGGCCCTTCTTTATATCTTGATGTCCTGGGGGAAAGTATGTTTTTGTAATGGTGAGAAATATGGTTGAACATGGCATATGGATGATGTGTTGTGCAAAGTATGTTAGCTGTTAATATATAAACTAGCTAAAACAGTTTGAGATGTGAGAAATTCTGCAGAAACCATAAATCAAGAAACTTAGGAGTGCCATCTTGTGGAGAAGTCTTCCTTAAAGCATTATGGTATTTCCTTCTCAAGAACCTTTAAAAAGGGAATAGTCATTCATGCATCTATCCATCTACCCACCCATTCATCTATGCATGCATCCATGTATTCAATCCATGCATCTAATCATCCATCCATCCATGCATCCACACATCTAACCATTCATCATCCACGCACCTATCCATCCGTCATCCACCCACCCACCTATCCATCCATCCATCATCCACCCACCCACCTATCCATTAATCCATCCATCATCCACCCACCCACTTATCCATTCATCCATCCATCATCCACCCACCCACCTACCCATCCATCCATCATCCACCCACCTACCCACTCATCCATCCATCCATCCATCCATCCATCCATCATCCACCCACCCACCCACCTATCCATCCATCCGTCATCCACCCACCCACTCATCCATCCATCCATCCGTCATCCACCCACCCACCCACTCATCCATCCATCCATACATACATCCATCCGTCATCTACCCACCCACCCACTCATCCATCCATCTATCCATCCATGCATCCACCTCCTAATTCTTCCACCCTCCTATCAGTTCATCCATTCATACAATAATTCATTTACTCACTCATTCCTTTACTATTTATTTTATAGCTTTTATGCTTTGGTTGGGACCTACCTGGAAGGAGTCACAGAGGGCAATCATGGGTGTTGAGGAATCTTATTCGGAGGTTTTCTGTTCAGGTAGAGAAGGCTTCCTGAATGTAAGTGGCACCTAAGCTGAGATCTGAAGTATGGCAGCAGGCACATCTCCTGTGCTCATTCCTCCTCTTATTCCATTAGGTGAGAGAAGAGGACTTTAGACTCCTGACCAAGTTCCTTATCCTGTGTGCCACATGAATTGTTGCTCCTCTGGACCCCTCCTTGAGGACTGGAGGGCGTCTCATAGACAGTAGACAGAGTGGTGAAAGGACACTAAAAATTAAATACTCATAGGAAAAAGACCTAGGAAGATCTGTGAAATGAAGCCTGCTGTGTGGGTAGATTCCATTACATAAGATTCATGCTACCTATTTATATGAGCAAGTATTAATAACTACCATTATGGTGAGATTTTCATTTAGTGGAATTTGTGATCGTCACATCAGCGGAGGTGTGTTAGTGTGGGCTGATGGCCAAAGTGTGGAGATGGCCTCTTTATGTGTGGCCAGACACATAATGGTATTCTGGGTTGGATATCTTCCTCCTCTACCTGTTCCAGATTGTTGCTTGACAAATGTGTCACAGTAAAAGTGTCCAGCAGCAAACCAGTTAAATTGGCCAGCACCTGACCCACGTCTGCAGGATGGATTGGCCTTTACTAGTCACTTTGTCCTCTGCCCTCTCTGCTGTCATCTGGGATTAATGCTGAGCAGAGCTGATATTTGACCTAGCAAAGCTTTCAGTACCTCCAGCAGGCCTGAGCAGGAGAAGGTGTGACAGCCATTTAGCTCAACACTCTCTGGCCTTCCCATGCAGGCCTGTTAGCCCTGGCAAATGCCTTGTGTTTGCTGTGTGACTGAGCAGTAGCTCATAGCTTCATAACACTGAGAATAAATAACAGACCAGAGGGCCACATGCTTAAGAAAACAAGGTAAAATGTATCTTCTTGTGGACTTGAAAAATACTCTTATGCATTTAATACGGAAATCTTGTGGTTTTTAAAATCTTTTTATTAATTTTCGTATATATAGAGAGTAAATTTTAGTGATTCTCACCCCTACCCCCTCCACTTGCCTACTTCCCTGTTCTAATGGAGCCTGCTACCCAAGAGCCCCTCCCACTTTCATGTCTTTTTGTGTGTGATCCACTGAGTTTAATTGGGGTTGCCTGCATGGGGGGCTGGAAGATTAATTACTATAGCAAGGGCCACTTATCAGCGGCTACACCACTCATCAACACAGCACTTCCAACCTCCCCCCAAACTGCTAACTGCCCTCAGAGGTGGGTGGGTCCTCATGGACCCTCCTCCCTCCAGGATGAAATGCTGATGGTCTATCTGTCTTGTGCAAGTCTTTGTAGGCCCAGTGTGGAGAACCGTAGCTACGTGAGTTTAAGAATGCAATGGCCATGTCTTTTCATCACACCTCTCCATCCTCTGGCCTTTACATTCTTTTTGTCCTCTCTTCAGTGATGTTCCCTCAGCATCGGAGGGGGACATTAGCTGTCCCACTGAAGGCTGAGTGTTCCACCATTACTTATTCTCTGTACTCTGTCAGTTATGGGTTTCTGCAGTAACAGCCATCGCTGCAGTGAGGAGTTTCTCTGGGGAAGGCTGGACATAGTTCTAATCTTAAATGGTGACAAGGTATTGGGAGTGTCTGTGTCCCAAAGCTTGTCCACCTCCTTCCTTCACCTTACCTTGTAAGTCTTCATGTTAATCAGGAACAACCCGAGGAACACTGTCCCCAGATCCTAGAGCTACCCACAGGCTTGCCAACCACATCCAAAGGGCCGTGGACAGAGACCAATGGCAGCAAGTCACGTGTCAATGATTTCTTCTAATGAGATCCTTGCTTCCTTTTCTTCCACTGAATGCAAGTCAGAAATGTTTTTTGGGGGGTGGGCTTGGTGTTTTATTTTCTGTAGTCAGTTGTGTCAAAAATTTGTTTTCTCTGTGGCTACAGCTGATGAATGAATTCTCCAGTCTGGGTTCTTTCTCTTGGCACTCACCTCTTTCCAGATGGAGCCAGTGGATGTTCAGCCACAGACTCTGACCTCTCCAGCCTCTGGAATGAGCCCTGTCTGCAGGGATTGGGGTGGTGGTGAAGAGGGTGAGGAAACCCTGAGGGCACTCCTCATGGCTGGACCTAACTCATGAGATCTGGTGACGGGCCTCTGCTTTGTTTTGTCCAGCCAAACTCCCATCTCCAAGGACTTGCTGTGGAAGCTTCCAGAATTCTGTTCTATTTCTGGATAGTATAGTTAACATGGTCAGATGAAAAGTTTCCTCAACCAAGCTGTTGGCTCTTTAAGCACTTATCAGAAAAAAAAAAAGAGTGATGAACCAAAGAGGTCATGGGATAAAAAAAGAAGGATCTGAGGACGTAACTCGACTGCTAGAGTGCTTGCCTGGCACATATGCATTCCTGGCTTCAATCCCAGCATGCCATAAATCAGCCGTGCTGGTGCATGCCTGTAATCCCAGCAATCCTCAGATGGAGACAGGAGGAGAAGAGGTTCAAAGTCATCCTTTGAACTAGCAACTTTGAGGCTAACCTTGTTTCCATAATGATAAAAAAAAAGGGGGGAAAAAGTTAGTTTATACTAGTAAAGTCTGCCAGCTACACCCACTGACCAAAACAGGATAAACTGCACTGGTACAGAAACTGATGAAAATTGTAATGTGTCAAACCTAAATGATGGCTAGAGCACTGTTAAAAAAACAAAACAAAACACGGACAAACTTGCTTGTTATCACAATTGACTTAGATGCACAAAGATATTAAACCAAACATAATCTCCTTAAAACTTAAACAAATATGCAGATGGAAGTACAAACACCACCACAGACATTACATTGAGATAAACTTTTATAAACGTAAACAACTTTTAAAAATCCACAGAGTCAATAAGATTCAGGTTGATCTTTGTTTGACATAGCAGTGATGTTTGTGAAAGCCAAGTCTTTGGAGTGCCGTGGAGATGGCGGCTGAGACAGTGCGTGACTTGGCTGTGACTTTGCTGAACACAGTGCCATGGTGACTCAGTACTTTGGCCGTTTTCCTCTGTCCTGAGCTGCTGCAGGACATCGTGGGGTCATTCGTCCTCCCCTTGGTGGTGGGCACACTGGTGGTAAGGGTCATCCCATTCGTGCTGCATTGACACTTTGCTGTGGCGGCTACAACGGAGCTCTTTGGCCTGACACTGTTGTAAGCAAGCTCTGGAGCCATCACCCGAGAGGACCAGAGCTAAGTGTGGGTAGAAACTGATTAGGTCCCCCTCTGGCAGTTCACATCCCACACTCGGAAATAGCAAAGCTGTGTCCAAGCTGGTCATCCTGTTGGTTCACAAGATGATTATATTGATTAGATCTAGAATTTCACTAAGATAAAAACAGAAAATAAAATAAAAAAAGAACAATGTCAAAGATTTATAAAGTGGTGTTAGGGAGGTGGCCCATTGGCTGAACGCACTTGACACGGAAGCAGGAGGAACTGAGTCCAGATATTTGGACCCCTTGTGAAAAACCAGGCACGAAAGCATAAACCTCCGCAGTGCCAGGGCTCCTGTGGGGAAATGGGAGTCAGGTGACAGGAGAATCTCCCCAGGCATCGAGCTGAAGAGCACAGCAGAAAAAAACAAACACACACACACAAACAAACATACAAACAAAAACCGACAAAGAGACCTTGTCTTGAAAGTAAGGTGGACACTGGGATCTGACATCTGGTTTCTCCTCTGACTGCCACACACACTGTGGCACATGCATGTCTACATTCACACACACAAAGTGCAAGTGTGTGCACATGGCCACATATACATACTGTATACAAACACATGTACCACACACAAAGACAAGTTAAAAAGTGTAACCACAGAAGCAGGTCTAAATGCTCAGTCTGAGAGGTGCTGGTGTGAAGAGCCATTGACATAGCTAGCTGCCTCTCTGGTATGGGGAGGGGATGGAAGTGACGGAGGCAAACTGTTGGAGGATAATCTAACCAGCTCCTACTTCTGCTCCTCAAAGCTGATTTGTTCTCAAACTTACTTGGGAGACTGAGGCATCTCAAATACTCACTTGAGTTCTGATACTCAGCTATTGTCTTGGCGTGGCTTTACACTGTCATACCTTTCTTATGGCAGCTGCTTGCTCCCTTGCCTGGTGCTAGCCACAGGACTGGGGGCCCGTGCAGGGGAATCAGGTAACATTCTGTTCAGATAGAAAACCTAGTCTGAAACTTATGCCATTTCTTTGATTACATGCGTGTTTATTACCAGGGGGATTTGAGATCCTCCTGGCTCAGAAGAACTGCGTAGATTTTTGGTAACAAAGGATCTTTTTAGAGCAAGGAAGGAACCATGACCGGAGAATTGTTCAAACCCATCTCAGGAACCCCTAAGCCTGCTTGCGATCCATAGGCAGAGGAAAAGAAGAAAAGAACTTGGATTTCTCTGTGATCAGCAGTGGCAAGGCCCAAGTCCAAGGAAGCATTCTAGCTGTCACCGACTCATGTTATTTGTAGCCTCCAAATACTGACCTGCCTGGGGTCCCTGGGGGTCCAGTGTGACACAGCTGCGGCTTTCTGCTGAGGTGGTTTTCTGAGGTGGCATCCCCAATACAACCCCAAAGTCTTGGTGCCAGGCTGGCTCATCTGCATCTCACACTTTACCATCTTTGGCCAGTCTGTCAACAACACTTCTAACTCAAGATGGCGTTTGTCTCAATTCCTGGATCATGTCCACAGCCCAGCCAGCTTCAAGAGTCCAAGTACCAAACCCCAATGAGTGCTTCTTGTCAGTCCCCAATGCTGCTCTCAGCCTTGTTCAGACTGACAGTGCACTTCACAAGCTGACCTTTCTACCTTCACTCTCTAAAGATTTTATTTTTAAATTGTGTGTGTGTGTGTGTGTGTTTATATGGGTATGTGTGAGTATGAGCTCATGAGCGCAGATACCCTTAAGGGCCAGAAGAAGGCATCACATCCCTTGGAACTGAAGTTTTAGGTGATTGTGAGTTGTGGGGCTTTGCTTGGATTAGGCTGAAGTCTGGCATCTCTGGAGAGCCATTTGCCAAATGCGCTTGGTCTATGATGATGGACTCCCTTTTCTCTTCAAGGATCTAAAAGTACCCTTCCACCCCATCTGGGTGACTCAAGATTTTGTAAGGAGTGTCACATAGCCCTCAGGGTTATGGAATTATAGGCTGGACTCTTTCCTGGTAAGGAAACCAGTCCAGCAAACATCTGTGAATTCCTAGAAATACTGCTAAGGATCTAAGTCTTCAGCAGTGACTTCAATTGTACTTGGAGATTCTCCCACCCATACGGTAATTAAGGACTAGGCTCTTTTTCTCGTGGAAGGACCATACTGCAGCATGGAAAATGAGGCACTGTACCACTACATGCAAATCAAGTATTCCTGGCCCCCTGACCCCCCAAATCAAACACATTCACCCTTGAAATCCCTCCCACTGCCCAAAGGTGATACCATCAGCCTTTCATCATGGCCGCCTGAGAGTGGTCATTTATCGCCTGCCCGGGAGACTGCATCTCTCCAGGTCTGCCTCCAGCCAGCTAGACCTGGGCTTCAAAGGGCCTAGACTTCACAAGGCCTGTGTCTCAGCTGCAAGCCAATCAGGCATGAGCTTTTGCCCTCACCTCTGTGATGTTCAGCACAGCACAGCAGCTTAACCAAGAGTTGTAACACTTTGGTATCACCATAGGCTTTGGAATGCTCGAATTCCCATGGCCACTTGGAGACTCATTCTAAAAAAGCTAAACTGTAACACTCTGTGAAAAACGTTTTCCACACCCAAGCCTAGTGCCTGGGCTTCGCCCTAAATTGCTCTAGCCAATCCCGAGGGAAACAGAACCTCGTTCTTCATCCAGAAGCTGAAAACCAGCCTCTGTGAAATGGAGAACGACAGTGAACCATTTGACATAGGTGCTGGGAAATGAACTTGAGTCCTTTGGAAGAGTATCGAGTGGTCTTAACTGCTGAGCCAGCTTTCCAGCCCCTCTACCCTTACTCTTGGGTCTATCAGTTACATTTTGATAATTTCGAGTATATTTTAGGATCAAGTGGGATGTAAATGAGCAAGTGTGCATATATATGTAATAACAGCAGGATATGTGCAGTGTTAGAAATCAGCAGTGCAATTAAACGGACCTGGGGCTTAACTTTGTCTTGTCATTTAGTACCTGCATGACCTTAGACAAATTACTATATTCTTTTCCTTGTTTGTTTGTTTGTTTGTTTTTTTCAAGAAAAGGGTTCTCTGTGTAGCCTTGGCTGTCATGGACTCACTTTGTAGACCAGGCCGGCTTTGAACTCATAGGGATCCACCTGCCTCTGCCTCCCCAAGTGCTGGGGTTACAGGCGTGTGCCACCGCACCCGGCTAAGATATTGTTTTCTTAGTTGCAAAATAGAGACATAGCAGTATCTACTTCATAACCTTTCTGTCTGACACATGCTTGGTGCTCAACAAATGGTAATTTAGTTAGTATGCTATGAACATCTATTTATGCAGACCTGTGTACAAAGCATAGCAAAATCACCAAGTGCAAATGGCTTCTAATATTCTCAGGAGCTAGAAACATCCAGGCATGGTGGCACGTGTGCTTATGATCCCAGCAGAGCAGGGGCGGAGCCAGAGAGATCCCTGGGCTTCACTAGTCAGCTTAGCCCACTTGGCAAGTTCCAGGCCAGGGAGGGACCCTATCAAAAAAAAAGGAGGGGCTTGAGCGGTGCTCAAGGTGTGCTTAATGCTTTTGCAGAGGACCTACATTAGGTTCCTAGCGTCCACACCAGACAGTTCGCTCCCACCTGTTTTCCTAGCTCTCAGGGTCCTGAACCCTATTCTGGCCTTTGTAAGCACCCCCACAGACGTGGCATTTACTTACACAGACACACACATGTTAAAGGAAAGATGGCCGGTACTTGAGGAGTGATACCTGAAGCTGACTTCTGGCTTTCATGTGTGGCGCCCCTCATCCCCAGTTGTCCCCATTATCCAACCAATTCTGTTGCTGTGAAAACTCGTAAGGAGAAAAGACTTATTTCAGTTCTGGTTTGTGAGTCCATGTGTGCTGGGCCTTTCACTTTGAGCCTGTACAGGCTCAGAACATCACAGCTGGAGGTATAATGAGCAAGGCTGCCCATTACTTGGTGGCCAGGAATCAAAGAGAGAGGGCGAAGGACCAATTCCTAAGTTCAGCTTTGAGAGTGAACTCTAGTGAGCTCACCTCTTACGGGTCCCATCACCTCCCAGGAGTGCTGCAGGTTGATGACTGGGCCCCATGTTAGCGCATGGCTCCGGGGTGGGGGAGGACATTTAAAATCCAAATCCTTGAACATGACAGCATATGATCAAGTGGGAAGGTGGGGAGATGGCAGGTTCAGTTTCCACGTTCCACAGCAATCGGGACAGCAAGGGGAGGTCAGCGGGAAACCCAGGCCACCTGTCCTTCTCCACGGCTGGAAGCATGGGCGCCAAGCAGGATCCGGACATATGCCATTTTACCCGCTGCCTTCTCGTTCCTAAGCCAGCATATAAATAGATCGCTTCTGGAGCTTCAGGGAAGCCCAGACTGACACATTAGCCGGGAAGTTATGTGCTTTCTTTCCCGATGACTATCCATAATGCATTCAAGTCCAGAAAGAAAGGGTGTCAGAATTTGTTCAAAATCTATCAATCGCACCATTTTCTCAATGACAAACAGATGGCTCCTTTGAGTTATTCAGAGGGAGAACATTCTTTTCCTTTTGTTCATCTCAGTTTTTATGGTTTAAAAGAATTAGTGTTTAATCCCAATTCTAAAATTGTTAATTAGTTTGTATTTGCCTCACTAAATCTGTTAAATAGATTTTTATCGCTTCAGCTCTGTCTCCCTGGCAGCATCTGGTGTCAAGTTTGCAGAAATAATGTGGGTCTGACAGCCAAAAAACCAGAGGTTAAACCACCAGGGCTACAGATGTGACAGCATTAAAGAGAAATACATCACCCTAAAGCTTTTATTCCCATATATTTTAGGATCAACCTAAACATGAACCACCATTCTCCGTTCCATTTCACTCCCCAGGAGCACTTGTGGCCGAGGGCCTGTTTGATTTATGTGTGTGGTTTGACACTGATGAGGGCTGCCGAGGAGCCCTCAGCCCTCCCCTGGCGCAGGTTTGGCAAAAGCAGGAGGATATTTTTGCTCACCCCTTACCCCAACTCTCATCCTGCTGCTTTCAATGCAGTGATCTGTAAGAACTAGGCGGTGCAGACGAAGCGCGCCAACCTTACCTACCGGCAGGGGGCAGCAGAGAGCAGCACAGCCAAAGGAAGGCAGTGCCCGAGGAGCAGGTTTGAACCCAACCCACCGGGTTGTTATATAGTCAAAGATAGCTGGTAATCTGGGCTGGAGAGATGGCTCAGGGGTTAAGAGCTTTTCTTGGTACTATTTTCCCAGAAGATTCGAGTTTGGGTCCCTTTATCCTCAGGCTCCAGGATAAAGATTCGATGCCCCCTCCCAGTTAAAAATAATAATACTTGATAATGATAAATGATTATGACTTAATGATAAATGATTATGAGAGTAATAAATAAAAATCTCCAAGCAGTCAGTTTCTCTGTGGTAAACACAAGAACCACCCACAAATCTCCAGAACCTGCCACCTCATATGACAAAGAACGGTAAACATATTTAGTTAAACATCTGGAGATGCAGAGGTCCTAAATATAATCATAGATTTCTCTAGATGAGAAATCAGTGAGATGAAAGAGAAGAAGGCAACATGATGATGGAAAGCTTGACACAATGTGAGAATGAAGGAAGAAGCCACAAGTCAAGTCCAGTCCAGTCAAGTCAATATATATATATATATATATCTCCTTAGAATAAATGATTACTGCTAACCCTTGATTCTAGTCCAAATAGAACTAAGGAAGAACAAATTGCGTATCACAGTAATAGTGGTAATTTGTTACAACAGCGTCTTTTTCTTGCATGGTGCTACAGTACCATCCCAGCAGTGAAAGTATTTTGCAGCGGCAAATGGAGTCATGCGTTCATACCCTCCAGGGTAGGCGTGGTCTTCAAGCTCCAAGCTGTAGGTCTGACATTCCTAGCTTTAGAAGAACATTTCTGAACAACCTAGACCTAAAG
This sequence comes from Psammomys obesus, assembly GCF_907164565.1. Taxonomy (NCBI): domain Eukaryota; kingdom Metazoa; phylum Chordata; class Mammalia; order Rodentia; family Muridae; genus Psammomys; species Psammomys obesus. Next base: position 15,841,161 of record NW_026596088.1, on the reverse strand, counting down.
TAATAGAACTGTCAGGAACTCTCTGTATAAATATTTGTACAATCAACATATTTACATAATATTAAGGAGAGATGAAACTAACATGGGATGCACAAGTCAGAGGGGGGTGGAGAGGGGAATCAGTGAGAAGGATATGAATGGGGAAGAGGGCAAAGGAGCTGTCTCTCAGGCGTATCCATGCTGTGATTATTCTGTCCCCATGTCATTCAAAAGAACAGTGATATTTTTTATTGAACACATAAAAGCTTCTAGATAGAATTTCATTTAAGAAAGTAGTCCATCATTGCAAGATGTTTCTTTAGGCTAACTGAATTTTTTATGTATGTGTGTGTCTTTAAAAAAAAAAATCTATTCTTTTAATACATTACATCCTAACTGCAGTTTTCCCTCCCTCCTCTCCTCCCAGACCCCTCCACCTCCAGCACCTCTTCTACTCCATGTCCACTCCTTCTCCATTCCTCTTCAGAAAAGAGCAGGCCTCCCAGGGAGATCAACCAAATATGCCATAACAAGTTACAAGACTAGGTAAATATCCTCATATCAAGACTGGATGACACAACCCAATAGAAGGAAAAGAGTCCTAAAAGCAGGCAAAAGAGTCAGAGCCAGGCTGGATGTGGTGCACACGCCTGTAATCCCAGCACTCGGGGAGGCAGAGGCAGGTGGATCTCTGTGAGTTTAAAGCCAGCCTGGTCTACAAAGTGAGTCCATGACAGCCAAGGCTACAGAGAAACAAACAAACAAACAAACAAACAAACAGAAAAGAAAAAAGAGTCAGGGCCAGTTCATGCTATCACTGTTAAGAGTCCCACAAGAGCACCAAGCTAAACAAACATAACAAACATATGTCAAGGGCCTAGGTCAGACCCATGCAGGCTCTCTGATTGTTGGCTAGGTCTCTGTGAGCCCTGCTTAGTTGATTCTGTGAGTTTTCTTGTGGTGTTTTTCCCTCTTAATGCAGGATTCTCCAAGCTATAGGTTTCTGCATCTGCTCCTCTCAGTTGCTGGGTGAAGCCTCTCTCTGATGACAATTATGCTAGGCTCCTGTCTAAGAGCATAGCAGAATATCATTAAGAATCATTTCATTGCCTCTTTTCCCGGTCATGTTTGGTTGTATCTTAGGTCTCTGGGTAATCTAGGCTCTGGTTCCTGGCTCTCCAGGCAGTGTCATGTGTGGGCTCCCTCTCGTGATGTGGGTCTCAAGTTGGACCAGCCATTGTTTGGTCACTCTCACAAGTTCTGTGCCACCTTCATTGCAGCCCATCTTGCAGGCAGGACAATTTGTAGGTTGAAGGTTTTGGGTTGGGTTGGTGTCCCAGTCCCTCTACTGGAAGCCTTGTTTGGTCACAGGAGATGGCCAGTTCAGGCTCCGCATCCTCCGTTACTAGGAGTCTTTGCTAGAGTCGCCCACATAGATTCCTGGGAGTTTCCACTGCACTACGTTCCCACCTTGTCCCCACCCCCAGTTCCAGTTGTCACTCCCAGTACTCCCCACCATTTCTCCAGCCCTCACCTAATACTTCCTGGTTCCGCTCCCACCAGCCTCCAGTCCTATAGAGGAGAACTGGAGGAGACATCTATTCTATTTCTCCTCCGCAGGGAGGTCCATTTGTCCCCCCTTGAGTCCTCCAGGTCTATGAATTGTATATAATTATCCTTTAGAATTAATGTCCACTTATAAGTGAGAACATACTATGTTTGTCTTTCTGGGTCTTGGTTACTTCTCTCAGGATGATTTTTTTCTAGTTCTAAGCATTTGTCTGCAAATTTCATGATGATTTTACCAGCTGAGTTATAATCCATTGCATAAACATACCACATTTTCTTTATCCATTCTTTCATCAGGAAGGGGACCTATAGATTGTTTGCAATTTCAGGCTATTATTCATAAAGCTGCTATGAACATAGCCGAGCAAGTATCCTTGGGGTAGGATGGAGTGTCCTTTGAATGTATGCCTAGGAGTGGTATGGCTGGATCTTGAAGTGGATTGATTTCCAGTTTTCTGAGGAAGCACCATATTGATTTCCAAAGTGGCTGTATACGTTTGCACTCACACCAGCAGTGGAGGAAGGTTCCCCTTGCTCCACATCCTCCCCAGCATGAACTGTCAATTGTATTTTTTTTTTTATCTTAGTCATCTACAATTGTAAGATGGAATCCCAAAGTCATTTTAATTTGAATTTCCCTGATGGCTAAAAATGTTGAACATTTCTTCAGGAACTTCTTGGCCATTGGAGATTCCCCTGTTGAGGATTTTCTGTTTATCTCTGTACTCTATTTTTAATTGGGTTATTTGGTTTGTTTATGTCTAGTTTCTCGAGTTCTTTATATATTCTGGATATATGTATGTATGTATCTTTCTATCTATCTATCTATCTATCTATCTATCTATCTATATCTATATATCTAGTGTTAGGAAAAGTCATTGAGGTTAGTCTTCAAGGACAAATCATGAAGCATGGCCAGGGCACAAAGGCCTGAAAACTATGGCCTGCTGGGACTTAGAGATGCCTCAGTGTTGCATATTGGGTTACTGGGACATGAAGAACAGGAACAGGAAATGGAGCTGGGAAGGTTGGGAGGAAAGTCTATTTTCGATCCGCCTTGGGTATTGTAAAGGGTTATAGACCAAGTGCTTGGGACTATAGAGTCTCAGCAATTTTTCATATTTGAGGAAGTCTATTTTATGGCACTTTTGGTCTCTGCTATCTTTTCCTGCTTGATCAATCACATTTTAGTTTCTGGATTGGAACTAAGGTAAAAAGAATCTTATTTGGGTAGCCCATCAAGGGAGCTGGGGGAAGACAGAAGAGGGAGGGAGATGTGTGTGTGTGTGTGTGTGTGTGTGTGTGTGTATGTGTATGTGTGTATAAGGAAGAGAGAGAGAGAGAGAGAGAGAGAGAGAGAGAGAGAGAGAGTCCAAGGACTTGGGAAAGGCTGAGTTCAGCTAGTCCTGGGGACCACAAGGGGTCAGCCTTGGGTCCTACAATATGAAGCAGGAGGTATTTGCTAAGTGTGGGTTCTCACCTGAGGACCATTCGAAGGGATTGATTCCACTTTAATATACTATGGAGTTAGTGGTTTTGAAATTCTTTGCTGCCAAGGGGCCTTTAAAGCCAATGAAGCAGACATTTCAGGAATGACCCCTGTCAGGCTGGCTTGTTTATAGCCCCCAGAGCCTCCATAAAAGACAAGTTTCATGCTTGGAGATTGGAGGGCCCCAGTGTGCCTACCTACCTGCCTTTCAGGACCACGGAGGAAGGAGTTGGGTGTGGTGTCTGGGTGAGATGCTTTAGGCTTGGGTCGAAGCTAGGCTGGGCCAGGCCAGGGCTGCATGGCTTTCATTGAACTGACTTAACTGCTGTTTCTAGGTTATTGGCTTTCCTCTTCAGACTGTCAGAGACATGTGCTGCCTGTACAGCTGCTTTTAGAACCGGAAGATTCCTCTACTACTTCCTGCAGCCTGGGGGTGGGGGTGCGGGATGAGTTGTAAGCTATCCCATCCCGGGACTCAGGACACTGGGAGAAAGCTCTAGAGTTGGGAGAGTGCCGCAAACACCAACGAACCACTGGAAGCAAGGTTCAAGCTAAGAGGCCAGGAAGGGCATTCCTTTAGAAGTCTGTTTTAGGGCTGGCATGGGGCCCAGCAGGTAAAGGTGCTCAGTGCCAGTCCTGATAGATTGAGCTGGATCTTCATGGCCCATATGGAAGAAGGCAAGAACAGACTCTTACAAGTTATCTTCTGACCTCCATGCGTGTACCACGCACCCCAAATAAATAAATAAATAAATAAATAAATAAATAAATAAATAAATAAATAGATGTAAGCATTAAATATATATTTTTTAGAGCGATTTCAAGTTTATAGCAAATCTAGGTGGAAGGTAAATAATTTCCCACTCACCCCAATCCCCGACAGAGACAGCCCATTTTGTTCCCTTCCACAAATGGGCCTTAGCTAAATGTGGTCAGCGCAGACTGCCATCGACAGTATACTCCAGCAGTGTCCTCAGACTCTGACGTAATCTTCACAGCGCCCTGCTGAGTAGGTACTGCAGAGTCGGGCGGTGAGTCACACAGAGAAATATGTGGGCTAGCCTGTGCACAGTCATAGACTGCCATGGCAGACTCGGAGTCCCGACACTCTCAGGCACGCAAGCTGAAGAACATGCCAGCCCTTGAAGCCAGGACGCTTCAGTGGAGCATGAGTCTTTGATATAGACAAGAGTCATGGAGAAAGGCCCAGGAGCTGTGGGCAGGGGCTGGCGGCGTTCATCAGGAGGCTGTTGGAGGGAACATTTCCTCTGTTCTTACGCTATGATAAGTGAGTGTAACCCTCCCATCCTGTGTCCTGCCTGGTGTGTTTAGGACAAGGAACGGGGCATGCACTACTCTGTCCCTTTGTCTCTGGGTGTGAGCCGCATGCAGGAAGCATGACCCCAGATGTGGTGCCCTGTGGAGTAAGAGGTTCTCCACTGGGAGCCTCAGGTTCCCAGGGTGGCTAAGGACTGGAATTCCACTAGCCTCTTCTTGTATACCAGGAAGCCATGTTTCGCTGCTAAGCCACAGACTCTTGTATCAGTCCTTTCTCTAGAAAAGATCACAACCTTCATAACTTGTCTTACCTCTAGAAAGGTTAAGATATTAGAGAAAATATCAATCTTGCTGACCAGTCTTTAAAAAGTGTATGTGTGTATGTACATATTACGTATGTATGTATTTATCTGTGCGTGTGTGCATGCTTGTGTGTGCAGATGCCTATGGAGTCCAGAAGAGGGCACCAGACATGCTGGAGCTGGAGTTACAGGCAGTTGTCTGGAGCCTAATGTGGCTGTAGGGAATCAAAGTCAGATCCTCTGTAAGTTCAGCAAGTGCCTTAAATGCTGAGCCATCTCTCCAGCCCTTTAAGGGCCTCTCTTAAGTCTATTTTAGGTGTAAACTTGCAATAGCAAACATGTTATGTCCTTTGCCTCTCCAGTCTTTAACCTGGAACCTCACTGGGCAGGGCTGGGGCTCAGGAAAGGTCCCGTGATTTCAGCTCTTCCCTCAGTATTTCCAGAAGCACTACTGCTGTTCAGCCTTCCCAGCAGGATCTTCACAGGCCTTTTCCCGAAGGGGAAGAAAGTCCTTTTACCCATTGAAGGGGATCAAGGAGAGACCCCAGCCCAGACGAGAGTCTCTGTCACAGAGTTCGTGCCCAGAAGGGCTTCCTACGAAATGTCTCTGATGTCAGAGGCCAAGCCCCACCCGGCTCACGTGTGCTACAGCTTCAGGCCTTGTGCAGCCTGTGCAGGTCCAAAGGTTCCATGCCAGATGGAATCCTGTCTCCATTCCAGACTCTCAGGGGCTGTGAGACCTTTCTCTGTGTTCCGATGGCGGAGGACCTCTGTCAGAGCAGTAGTTGTCATTACAAAGCCATTCCTTTAAAAAGTGATAATTTAGGAAAGGCTCTAGCTGGCAGTAAGTATGAGGGCAAAACCAGCACCAACAATGTTACTGTGTACCAGGCGCTGTTCCAGACTCTCCTTTTGATAGTTTCTCATATATACATGTATATGTATGTACGTATATATGTATATGTAAATATATATGTATATTACATACACGTATACACATGTACACATATACATATGTATACACGTGTGTACGTATATGTGTATATAATGAATTTTTGTCATTTTTACCACCTGTTCCCTCCTTCATCTCCTCTCTTCCCTCTCTCTCTTTACTCTCTTCCCTCTTCTCTTTTAAACCCTTTGTTTTTGCAGCAAGGCTCCCCTCTTACTTTCATGGGTTTTTGTTTGTTTTGTGACCAACTACATTTAATTGGATTGCTTGCATAAACATGGTGTGTGTGTGTGTGTGTGTGTGTGTGTGTGTGTGTGAGAGAGAGAGAGAGAGAGAGGTATTCCACACATTTTTGTGCTCATCGAATCCTTGCTAGAATCCTGGAAGGTATCAAATTATCCCCATTTTATAGAAGAGGAATGTGAGGTTTAAAGTATTTAAGGAATTTGCCTAAGTGCATTAGTTACTGAGCCAAAGTATTCAGGGGAGGCAACTTAAGAAGACTCGGCCACAGGACTGTGACTCTGCTGGACACATCACTTCACCACCAGGAAGCAGAGAGTGGGTGGGAAGTGGGGGGAGGCTATAAGACCTCAAGGCCCACCCCAGTGACCCTCTCCCTCCACCAAGACCCCACCTCATATGTGTTCTACAACCTTCCCTAACTGCTCCAGCAGCAGGGGGCAGGGGGTCAAGGGGTCAAACACATCAGCCTCTGAGTGACATTTCACATTCAAATCACAGCAGTTACCCAGCTGGTAGATGGCAGAGCTGGGGCACAAACCCCGCCTTTAGGCACCAGGTAGCCCAGGCTGGCCCAGAATTCACTATGTATCCTAGGCTGGCCTTGAGCCCCTGGTTCAGTCTTAGTGCTGTGACCACAGCATTTGAGGGAGGCCACACAGTATAATTACCTGCCCACGGTCACACAGATGGGTAATGGTAGAACCCTGACTCGAATTATACGGATCTAGGCTTAGAGCTCTTGTCACAATACTACACGGCCAGCATAGTCACAGGACGTTTTAACTAAAATTTAAGCTTTGGTTTGACTAGCTGGAAAAGCTATTACAGAATTACAGCGTGCACCCCTGAAAGTACAGCAGAGTATTTCCTAGAGCAGCTTAAGGTGGGCCCTCTTGGCTTGCCAGGGCGATGACATAGGATGGCACCCAAAGGACAGAAAACCTCTGCTGGGCAGTGCCAGGCCTGGGGCAGCTAACAGCGTCCTGTGTTTCAGTTCTGCACCCAGCCTGGGGATCGGTGTCCTGGATAAGTGAGAAAACATGACAGTGGTCCTCTGTGAGGGCGGAAACGAGTCTCTTCTGTCAGGCAAGCCAGCGCCTCTCAGATCACAGATTGCGACAGGGCTTTCCGGGGAGGAGCAGAAGGCTCTGGGGTAAACACCACTCAGAGAACACTCAGAGTAAATCACCCCTTGAAATGTTCTTGCCAGCTGATCATTCACTATCAAAACTGCGCTGCTCCGCACAGCCAGGGTCACTGAAGAGCGCCTCCAGGGCCCTGGCGGACCCAAGGTGCCTCTTGTCTCCTGCGGCAGGCCTTAGCATCTTTTGGGGAAGGAGAATCCCCCCTTCCCCAGGTGTAATGTTTAGAGCCGCCCTGGGCTTAGCGAGGGCTGCAGAGGGGCAAAGCCATGCTCAGCGGTAGCCTGTTGAGTCCGCTTCCCAGCAACCTGCACTTAGTATCGCCGGATGATATGAGTAACGGGGGAGTTCTCCACTGGGTTCACAAGAACACGCTGCTCAAGTGTAGGAGCTGGTGGCTGGTTTGGCAGGCTCTGAAGCTGTGGGAGCCCCAGCCGAGGGAATGCTCATCGCGGGCCAGCTCTGTGCTGGGCCGTCAGAGGTGGTTGCGGACCCACGCTAAGCAGCGCTCCCGGCAATGTCCACCTTTGTGTCTTACATGTTTAAGGGGATTTGGAAGGTGGATTGGAAGGTATTCAGAGAAGAATGATGCAAAGATGTGAAGCCATGCCCCGCTGGCCAGAGAAGGGCTGGGGGCACGCGGGCACAGCGAAGGAGGTGGGAGATGGAGGTTGGCTTAGTAAATAGGAAGAAGGGCCGGGCCAGGAGGAGAGAACCATGTTCTTACCTGGGCTGGTAGCTGCAAAGATCCTAATAAAGAGCACGACTGTGAAGCCTGAGGGCCTCGGAGCTCACAGGCTGCTTCCTTCACGGTTTGTTCAGGCACCTGACTGCCTGAAGCTTCAGCAGAACCCAGAAGAATGGAGCTCGAGACGGTTACTAACGCACCACCAAGGGGACAGACGCCATGGGGCACAGCAGCAGGGCATGGTGGCCATCCAAGGACAATTTCCGTTCTGGTCCGGAAGGGAAAGGCCGGGCGAAGGGTGTACTTGCAGAGGGAGGGTCTGGGCTCGCAGACAGCAGCCACATCTGGCGGCTTTACTGGTCTCTGGTCATCTGGTCTCTGCCGGTTTTACTGCTTAGCGCGTCAATTTTTTTTCTTCTGGAAGGTTCTTTTCTTTCTTAGTGCCTTTCATTTCCACTTACATTATCATATTTCCTAATATAAATTATTCAGCTCCTTTTTAATCTTTTATTCTTAAAAAAGGGAACAGGACATACATATGTATAACCCAGTTCTAACAATGGCATATTTTTAATTTCATAAATGACGTTTGTTTATTTGTGTGTGTGGGAGGGCACATCTGAGAGTTGGCGTGGAAGTTAGTTCTCCTTCCACTGTGTGGGCCCTGGGGAGCAAATTCAGGTTTTCAGCCTTGGCAACACGTGCCCTTCTCTGCCGATCTGTCTTACTGGCCCTTACAGTGGCCTAGTTTTAAAAAATTATTTCTTTTATTTTTGAGATTATAATATAATCTCCCTCTCCCCTTTACATCATTTCCCTCTCCCCCTTCCTTTTACAAAACCTTTCCAAATGCCTCTTCTTGCTTCATTTCAAATCCATGGCTTAACTTTTTTCATTAATTGTTCATATATATATATATATATATATATATATATATATATATATATATTCTTAAATATATATGGTCACAATTGCCCATTTTAGGTAAGAGCCTGGGTGTCACATTAGTAATTTGATTAATTTATTCATGGTCTATTCATGAAGTAAAACAAGAAACCACACATGTACCTGCATTAAATCTGTTATGGTATTAGTTACTGCTCTTGCTGCTGTGATAAAATGGCTTACAAAAGCAGCGTGGGGAGGGAGGGGCAGATTTTGGCTCACAGTCTGAGTGTGCACTCTATCATAGAGGCCTCAGCAGAGGGAGCCTGAGGTGGACCACATTGCATTGCACCAGGAAGCAGCAAGATGAATACTGGGGCTCAGTTTGCTTTTTTCTCTTTTTATTCAGTCTGGGTCCCAGCCACCGAACACTGTCACTCAGGTTTGGGTGTGTGTATGTGTGTGTGTGTGGGGGTGTGTGTGTGTCTGTCTTCCTCAGTTTAACCTCTCTGGACTCAGCCACAGAGATTTGTCTCCAGGTATGGTTCTAAGTCCTGTCATGCTGACCATCAAGATTAACCACTGCAACTCTGAGCTTTTTCTTTTTTCCTTCTACCCTCCTGCTTTGTAAATCCTCAACTTCATCCCTTTATATGTGGTACAATGTCTTGGTCTACAAGTATCCACATTAAGAATGGTGTCTCCTAAGCACACAAGATACTAGAAACCATTATGACTTTAACGAACTGTCTTAGTAGATTATCTTTTCCTCTTTCCTCTCCCCACCCCCCAGTGCTACCAGAACCAACTCTGTCTTCCTATGTCATGGCCGACATGCCCTTTGCACTCCATCCTTCCTCATTACCTAATTTCCTTCTCTCGTGGTCTTCTTTCTAGGTTATTAGGGTTTACCCATATTTACACCATTGTCCTACTCCTAGTCAACCACTCAAAGGACTCCACCACAAAGACACTTGGACATCCACATTGTTGCTGTGTATTCACCAAAGCAAAAAAACGGAAGCAGCACAGATACCCATCAACAAAGAAATGGATGATGAGAATGTGGTGGACATACAGGACAGAATTTTACTCGGCTCCATTCATGGAAAATGAAATCATGAGATCTGCAAGAACACGGACGGAGCTGGAAAGTGTAATACTAAGTGAGGTGACCCAGTTTCAGAAAGACCAAGCCACTTGCTCCCCTCGTAGGCTGAGCGGACCACCTTGTTTTCGTAATCACAGTGCGAGGAAGTTGCCGGCTGATGCCTTTCCCAGCCAGGATCCCCACTGTTAAGCAACACCTGGCTCTGTGTCTCCTTTCACCATGTTGAGAACACAGGCTCCAGATGACATCAGGATAATTACAGCTGCGTCCCGTGTTTGGCGCACAATAGTCTCAGAATAGCAGTGACAACCCCACCCGCCCCCAACAGTATGACAGCTGAACACAGTTTCATATTCCTTTTTATTTTTAATTAAAGAATATGTCTAAAGTCATTTGTAATAGTTAATTCATCCAAGGTCAAACATGGAGTGTTTATGTCACTTGACTTTCAGTTTTAGGGATTACCCTTAGAAGTTTGGTTTTTGTTATGTGATGATGTGAAATACTTAAACACATCAAAAGCCAAGCCTAAAATGTGAAAGCTATTTGTAAAATGTCATTTCTATTCCTGCTCTCTCCACCTGATTCTCTTTCCCTTAGGGGTGACTATTTAGACTGTTTCTGTAGTCTATCCTTTGCCAAAATTGGGATTTTGTCAAAAGGCAGTCTTAACATGAGAGTACCCTAGTAACTCATGCCAGGAGTGACCAGTAGGGGGCAGTAACAAGAACCATGGAGATGAGAAATGGAAGAACACTGTGAACACCTGTTGTAGAGTTGATTGTGATGGGCAGTGGGGGCTCAAGCCTACAGGGGACCTTTGAGGAGCTAAGGAGAATGTGCCTTACTATGGCCCACTCTATAAGGCTGAGGGCATTGATCCTTGGCTCTGGGCTCTTGTCTTCTCTTGGCCAAGGTTGCACCAGGGGGTGTTCATGCTTTGAACTTCCAAGTATGCTGAGGGTTAAAGTGCTTGTTGATGACACCCAGGAGAGAAGCAGAGCAGCTGGGGCCAGGGCTGATCAGGATGCAGAGGGGATCAGCTGTTTGCACAGCAAAAGCTGGATGATGCTTTAGGAAGCACCATGAAACTGTAGGATGGAACACAGAAATCCAGCATGTCCTCCTCCATTATTGTGCCAGTGGACTTACCTCGCCTAGGAGTTGGTAGGTATTATTGTGCGAAGCCTCCATTGCCAAGTGGGACTGTGATGACATTCTCCCCCAGCAGCCTGCATCGCACCTCTGGGTACTGTGAGAGCTAAACAGCAGGGAGGAAGCTTCTGTCACAGTCCCAGCTTGATTTCTCTGCATCTTGTGATGAGGGCATCTGTACGCCTGACATAGATTCTGCTCCAAATCTATAAAGAGCTCTAAAGCCTAAACAACAAGGAAAAGACCAAATGCCTGAGGAACTGAACATATAATTCTCAGGAGATGTACAAATGACCAATGCCTATTTTAAAACATACTCAATCCTGCCACCAAGAAATGCAAATTAAAACAACTTTGGGATTCTACATTACTTCAGTTAGGGTGGCTCTCGTCAAGGAAACAAATAAATGCTAAAGAGGATGTAAAGAAAGAGGAACATTCATTTCACTGCTGGCAGGAGGGTAAACTGCTGCAGTCACTATGAAAGCCACATGGAGTTTTCTCAAAAAACTGAACATAAGACTTCCATACCTGTGGCTGTTATTGCTCCGGGGCATGCACACAAAGAACTCGTATCCTACCAAGGAGATGCTTGCCTACTTAATGTTTACTGCTATTAGCAATAGCGCACAAACAGTCTGAGTGTCCATCAGCTGATGAGTGGATAGTGAAAATTGTACATAATGGATTTTGTTCAGCCATAAAGGAGAAGGAAGTTATAACATTTGTAGGAAAATGAATGGAACTGGAAAGTATTATATAATACAAATTATATTATATTATATTATATTATATTATATTATATTATATT
>NW_026596088.1:15786731-15829544 GCF_907164565.1 Psammomys obesus | reverse complement strand
ATATTATATTATATTATATTATATTATATTATATTATATTATATTATTAATTATCTGAGGTGATTCAGGCTCAGAGACAAATGGTATCCATTCTTTTGCATACGGATCCTTGCAGCTCTTTCTAATTTTTGCTTTCACAAAATTTTCTGCAGTGTAAACTGGATGGTACAGTGCTTGCATATAGCAAGGCCAGAAGGTCAAGGTCAGCCTGGGCTGCACGATACCATGTTCCAAGAAATGAAAGCAAATACAAAAGCAACCAAACAAAACCCAAATGCTCCTGGACTAGCCTCATTCATCACATTTTTCCCTTCAGGTTTAGACATGGGACCCTGACTTAGAAGATGGATGAACATGTAAGGTCCCTTGACATTGCCAAATTTCCCCAAAGGGAATGCAACTTTTTCCATTACCGACAGTGAGGGAGAAGAATGCCATCTTCCCACAGTCTTACCAAGAAAATTTACTGTCAAACTTCTGGATTTTCGCCAATCGGATTATGAGAAATGAAGTTCTCATAGAGTTTTAATCTCAATTTTTCTTATCATGATTTGAGGGTTACTCCTTTATTTCTGCAACTGAGATGAGCCCTTTTGTTTTCATTTTAAGCTTTTACTTTGATCCCTAATTGTAGCTTGGGATTTTGCTTTGCAAAGTCAGCCATGGTATCTTTGGCCAGCAGGGATCATGAGGGCATTTGGCTTTTACCTTGATTTTATTCACTGGGACTTAAAAGGTGGCGATCATCTCCAAGGACAATGAGAGAGTTGGTCTTCACTTCCATCCTGTGGAAGACTCCTGTGTCTCTCTCTGTCTCTCTTTTCATCCACGAGACACCAGATCAGCTGACCCAGGAGTTTCTGCAGCTTCTCCTATCGTACCACAACAGCGCTGGGATTGCAAATGTGTGCTCATGGCTGACTTTTCACGTGGTGGAGGGTTGCAGCCTCAGCTTGTCAGGCGTGCGTGGCAAGGGCTTTAACGCTGAGCTGTTTTACTGGCCCTTTTGCTAGGTGAGATGAGGCCATAGATGATTGACTTGGGAGTCTTCCTCCTCATCAGTGTAGGATTCAGTATAAATCCATCTCCCAGGACTTTTTTAGTTGTGTCCCAGAAATCGGATAGGTTTCATTTCCATTTTCATTAAGTTTAATGGGATTTAAGTTTTCTGAGCCTTTCTCTTTGATTCATGAGTGGTTTAGAACTATATGATTTAGTGTCCAATTGACGCGATTTTCGCTATTGATTTAAAGTTTTATTACAGTGTGATCGGAGAATACATTTCACGTGATTAAAAAAATTTAAATCTGTTGGTGTCTGTTTTATGGCTCAGGGTGGTCTGTCTTGGTACATGTCCCAAGGCACTAGAAAAGAGTGTCTGTAGGTGATCCATTTGGTTGAAGGGCTTCATAATCTTTTCTTTTTTTTTCCTATGATTTTTCCGAACACTTGCTCTATAAATTGCTGAGAACGAGATGTTGAAATCTCCAACTATATTCTTGTATTTAAGCTAGGTGTAGTGGCACACGCCTGAGAGGATGATGTCTGAGGCAGGATGACAGCAACCTTGAGGCTTGTACTGTCAATATAGTCTCTTTGGTTTCCCTTTGCTTGGTATTTGAGTTGTACTTTAAAAATCCACTTCCTTTCATCTTATATTGACAGTTACATTGAGTCTTTTACAGGCATCATATGTTTGGGTCATTTCTAAAAATCTATTTTGATAATCTCTGTTTTTAAATGGATTTATTTTGACTATAAGACAACATTTAATGTAATTATGGATATGTTGAGATTTAAATATGTTCTGGGTTTTTTTTTTTTCTTCATCTTTCTTTTCTCTGTTTTTTTTTTCTTCCTTTCTATGGGCTAATTGAACATGTTTTTGAATTCTGTTTTGGTTTATCTGTAGATTTATTTACTTTGCATGTGTCTTGTATTTGGCTGTGTGTACATGTGTGGGCGTGCTTGCACGCACATGCCTGAGCTCAACACCAGATGCCTTCTTCCGTGCCTCCCCACGTCATTGTTAGGATAGGGTCTCCCACGGAACCTGAGCTCACTGTTTCAGGTACATCAGCTGGCTGACAGGTCTCCCCTTCCCAGACTCCAGGCCCCAGCACTGGGATTACAGATGTGCCATTGAGCCTTTTACACGGGTGCTGGGGATCAAGCCCAGGTCTTCATGGTTGTGAAAGCACTCATCCTATGGACTCATCCTCTAGCTCCATGTGGTGGTGTTTTTTTTTTTTTTTTTTCTAATTTTTTCTTTTTCTTTCCTTTTTTTTAATAAAGTGCTTATCTTTGTGAGATTTTTAGTGATTAGTTAAGAATTGGACACACACACACACACAGGGAAAGAGAGTCACACAACCATCTACTAGTGCCATTATTTTACCAGTTTGAATAAAATGCAGAAATACTGTCTGCTTTCATGTCCTTTACCTTGCCCACTTACAATAGAATTGCCTTACACATTTCTCCTACATTTATTTAGAACCAAATTTGAAGGTATTTTAATTTTTAATTCACCCTGGCAGGGTTTAGAGAGCTCAAGAAGGAACTTATCCTTCCTCTGTCCTTCGTGTTACTTTTCTCACTCATATTCGACAGTCTCCCTCTCCCTCCTCTACACTTTAGAATTCTTCTGTTCATCTTCTTTTTTTGTTTGTTTGTTTGAAAAAACATCTCTAGTTATTGTTTTGAGGTAGGTTTGTTGATTACACATCTTAATTTTCCTTCACCTAAAAAATTCGCAATTTCTTCCTCTCTCTTTAACAATTCTCACCACAGAAAGAATTTGGGAATGACAATTCTGTTTCAAAATCAGTTCTCAAGAAGGAGCCATTGGGATTGGTATGGGACAAGGGAGGAGGCTACAGCTGGGATACAAAGTGAATAAACTGTAATTAATAAAGAATAAATAAACTTTTAAAAAGTTAAAAAAGGAGCCACTTTCTTTTGTCCTTCCTAGCGTTGAGTAAGGGATCTAGTCGTTTAAACTGCCCTTTTAATATACACAAGGTATGGTGCTCTCATTGCACTTAGTTTTGTGTGTGTTTTCTTAGCTTCTGGACCTTTAATTGCACTCTGTGTTAATTACTTCAAGTTTAACCTGTGTCAGGGTTCATTCAGCTGCTCATAAACTAGGTTTGTACCTTTTTCCTAATTTTGGAAGTTTTCATTCATTATTTCTTTGAATGTATTTTTTTATATCTCCCCTCTTTTGTCTCTGTTTTGGGTTTCAGGGACTTCAGTGTCAGGCTTTTGGTCACAGCCTCCCAGGTTCTGAAATAATTGTTTCTTTTAATTTGACACAGGGCCTCACTCTGTAGCTCTGACTGTCCTAGAACCCGCTCTGTAGACCAGGCTGACTGAGCACACAGGAGAGCTGCCTGCCTCTGCCTCCTGAGTGCTGGGATTAAAGATGCGCACCACCACACTGGGTTGTTTGTAATTTTGTTTTTAAAATCAGATTGGGTAGTTTATTTTTCCTTGCATTTTCCGCTTCATTGATTTTTCCTCTCTGCTCCATTCTGCTGTTGAATCTATTGAGATTTTTATTTTAGTTACTATATTTTTCAGCTCACAAATTTCTGTCTTTCATGTTTCTCTCCTGATGGTTTCTTTTATTCATCAAGGATGTTTGTGACTACTCATTGAGACAACCAACCAACCAACCAACCAACCAACCAACCAACCAACCAACCACCAACCAACCACATGAAAGAAACATTAGTTCCTTTAAGATCTTGGACCAATACCTTTAACATTTACACTGTTTCTCTTGGAGTTGGCATCTTTTGATTATACTTTTTAATGAAATTAAGATTTCTCGGTTCTTGTATGATGAGAGATTTTTTAGTTAATGCAGAATTTAAATTTGGATTTTATGTGATAAGTCTCAATTTGGATTACCCAAACTGTCTATTTTAAATGGGTTTTCTCTGTCACAGCTCCGGCAAGCGGGAAGGCCTGAAGCTTTGTTAATGTTAAGAGAGGGAAGCACGTGTTCTTTCTCAGCTCCTGTTGACCCTGGGAGGTAGCTTCCTGTCTACTGGGAACCAGCAGCAATCTAGGCTCTCACTAGGTACCCTTTGTTATTACCCTGTCAATGATAGATCAGTGGTCTTACTCTTGCCAGATGGGGGTGGACGTCCAGAATTCCCACATGGTCTCCCCTCAGAGGGGAGCACAGGAAAGGTCATTTCATTTTGGACTTCTGGGGTGGAGCAGGGCGGCAAGTCTCAGCTCTGCTTGTCCTTTGACACAATCATGGATGTGGTACTAGGGTATCTGATGATTAATTGCATGTGTCAGCTGAGCCAAGAGATGCCCAGGTAATTGGTAAAACATTATTTCCGTTTCTGTCTGTGAAGGCATTTCCAGGAGAGAACATCGTTTGAATCAGTAAACAGGAAAAAGACCTGCCCTCATCAGTGTGAGTAGGCTCCACTGATGGCCTGAACAGAGCAGAGAAATGGAGGGATGCCAGTTCTCTCCTCCTTAGGTGAGACACCTACTTTTTCCTGCTGGCCTTTAGATTTAGATTGAACGACATCACCAGCTTTTCTGGTTTTTCCAGTTTGTAGGTGGCACATCCCAGAACATGTCAGCTTTCACAGCCCCGAGGGAGGGCCAGTTCCTTTAAAATATCCATGCATTGTATTTGTGCAGCCTATATCGGTTCTGTGTCTCTAAACAATCCTGACAGACACAGTTGTCTTGTTAGAGCCTTGCAAGAGTGAAGTCTAGGCTCCAGGCGTGACTGGGGATGTGACCACAGATTTAAAAAGACAGTGCTTATTGGCTAAAACTTTTCTGTCTTATGTTGTTGATTTTTTTTTTTTTTGCTAGAAAGTGTAAATTTTTGTCACAGCTTTTATTACCTCCACTGTTTGGCGTTTTCAAGTTGCCTTCTTTAGCTCCATATGATATATGAGGCAAAAATAAAAACCAGAGAACTCATCCCTGTCATCCCTTGGTTCCAAGTTCTACTGATCTGCCCGCTTCTCTCTAGCAGCGGAGCCCTTCTTTGGCTTGTCTGAGTGGGGTAGGGGCAGCATCTATGTATCATTTTGTAGAAGTAGTAGGCCTTCTCTCTGGGGGACTGACTTTGGGTTCAGAAAACATTAGTGCAAGGTCCCAGCCCAAGTGTATACTGGCATCTCTGTCATGAAGCACTCAAAGAGCCCTCTGCCCCGACCTGAAGGCCTGAAGGGCTTCAATGGGTTCTTAAAGAAAGGAGGGTGGAAGGAATGGGGGGGACAGGAAACATGAAGGATGGAGGCTAAGTCTGTTTGTCTGAGCAAAGCCTCGTTTATTAGAAATTTTTACCCAACTTATATAGGGAGAAGGCAGGAAAAGGGGGAAGGCTAAATTATTGCTGCAGGATGCACCTGCAAGATACCGTAAGGATGTTTTCTTAAGATACCTCACAGATGCCCTAAAACTGACAGACGGATGTCCTCACAAATCTATCACCCATGATTTAGGGTCTTAGGTAACTCTTTCACTAAATAGCTTTAGGTCTCCACTAAATGACCTTTGCTCACTACTTGGCTTTGGCTTCAGTAAATAGCTTTGTCTCCACTAAATAGCTTTGGCTCACTAATTGACTTTGGCTTCCGTAAAGAGCCTTGGCTCCCGGCAGCCCTCTGCTAAGATAACGGTCTTGGGACACCCTAACCATCTCATATATCTGCAGCTCAGATTTGCCTGCTTGCTTTAGGAATTGGAAGAGTTACTTTTTTCTTTTATGTACAGAGGACAGTTTTAACTGCAGGAGCAGAACTTTTCTGCTGCTCAGCTTTTTCCTGTGGAATCCCCCCACCCCCCAAAGTGAGTGTTCCCCATTCTAAGAAACATCCAAGCAGAGACCCAAAGTCTTAGGGTAGAGGGAAGATGCACAGGACAGTCTCTGAGGTCCCCCTACAGCTAAGATTGTGGGAGTTCACTTGTTGTTGTTGTTGTTTTTTTGTATGAACTCTAAGAGAACAGAGGTTAAATTCCATATTGCTGACCGAGGTCCCCATGCTGAGCTTTGCACATAGAATGCTCAGTTTGTATGCCTAATGGAATGGCTGAATGACTGAAGTAGCATAGGTTCTACCTGGTGTTCATTCAGACTGGCTAGATTCAAACACGTGGTGGGAAGGTAGCAGAGTTGACCCATATCGATCTCTGGATTATGCTGTAGATCAGAGAAAAGTATTGATAACACCCCCACCCCCCAACACACACACACCTTACATATCACATAGGGCATAGTCATTGCCAACATCCAGGCTGGCTTAAAACTCACAGCATAGCCGGCATCCTCAGGGAGTGTGTAAGCATTCATCGTACCTTGCCACCTCATCCTTGGCTCAGGACAGTTGATCTCTCTCAGATCTTACATCGTGAGGGTCAAAGAGACAGCCTGGGCTCTGATGTAAAGATTTAGAAGTCCATTAGGGAGGGAAGAGAACCAGGTGATAGAAAGAATAGACTCAGCATTTTATCCTCTGAGCAATGTGCAGACATCAACTAATTAGGTAAATCCATTAGAAGAAGAATGCAAGACTCTTCAAGGCAGTGGAGGCCCTCTGCAAGAGGGCTTAAAGTCTGAGAGAGGGAGAGCAGGGGATCTTGGCAGGTAAGGTATCTTTTTAAAGCACTTTCTTGGAAGGAGATAGAGGATCAGCTATGCTCCAGGAAGTTTTTATGTAGGTTGTCTCAGCTAAGTCTTAATAGCCAGTGAGCGAGGGCATTATTATATCAGTTTTTAAGTAAGGAAACAGACTTAGCGAGATTAAGACATTTCTCTAAGGATACAGTTGGCAACTGGCAGAAGCTGTGACTTATGCATGAGTTCATCTGACTCCAAAGCTTATAGTTTCAGCACACTACTATCTGGGGGTGCTAGGAAGAGACCAGAGGGGCAATGTCCTGGAGATTTACCTTGTAGGTGTCAGGCTGAGGAAGATTTAAGAAGGAAATGACGGCCTTTGAGATTCACTTACTCCTTTCTCTCACTTTCTCCCCCTAAACCACACAGGGAAAGTTTAATAGAAAGCATGTTTGACTATGGTAGGAACAAGACAATTAGGGACTGGCTAGTAAGCAATAAAAGGAAATTAATGGGTCTAGATATAGTAACTATATGGGCTTGCAGGATTGTCCCGCCCCGCGGGACTTAGTTATTCGTGGGGGCGAAGGGGGTCAATCCTGAAAAAGATGGGGGAGAGAGAGAAAGGACACAAGCAGACGGTTGCCGGTCAAGTGTCCCCTTATTGAACTTTGGTGTTTCTTTTAAAACGTGGTTCTGGCAGGGCGGGGGAGAGGGGCGAGAAAGGGAAGTAGTAGTGGAAGAATACCAAGACCCTTGGTGAGAAGTTCCCAAGGCTAAGAAGGTGGGTTAAAGAGTTACAAGGCCCGAAGATAACATCGGTGGTCACATTGGTGGTCACGGATGTGTCCCAAAGCAAACAGTTTTGGGAACAATGGGTTGTAAGAAGCTATGGCCTGCTGGCGCCTGGTGCTTATCTGGCAGGTCAGGCCCTTAGGAAGGGTCCCAGGGCTTTGCTCCCAACACAGGATGACTCAGTAGGCCAAGCCTGATGTTTGCTCCTTGGGACCAATGTGATGGAAGGAGAGGACAGACTCCCAAAAGTTGTCATCTGACCTCTGAACTCACACTGTAGTGTATGTGTGTGTGTGACAGAGAAAGAGAAAGAGACAGAAGTATTCTACTCGTGGAACTTACTGGAAACATCCTTGGATTTCACTATTGCCACCCCCTTAAAGATATTTTCTTTGTCTTAGATGTTTTGTGGATTAACCATTCTCTTTTTTATTATCCAAGAGCAGATTTTGTTTTAATTATTGTCAGAATGTGCTGCATCAGAGGTGAATGGCCTTTCCCACGTTCGAAAGCTGCCTTCTCCAGGCAGCACATGCTTGTTCTCTCTTCTTCCTTTTCTCTTTGAAAAGTCAGCGAGCTGTAAGGTAGATATCCCTTCAGCCTGCAAACTCAAGCTCTCTACTTGGATTTTTAAACCTTTGTTGCATTTTGAGATTTTTTCCCCCAAATTTGTGGCTTTCTCTTACCGTTGAGAAACATTACTCTTCATGCGTATCTAATAATGTTTTGCCCATTTATTAACTTTTGCTTTCACATCTTACATTTTTGTTTGTAAATGGTGTATTTTCTTCTCTTTGATATCCAGTCTTGCTTTTAATTGTCCCTTGTCTTTTTAAAAATTTATTTAAAAATTACAGCTATGTATTTATTTGTGTATATGTGCGCACTTGTGTGTGTGTGTGTGTGTGCGCACACGTGTGTATATGTACTGTGGCATGCTATAAAGGTAAAAGGACAACTTGTGAGATGCAATCAGTTCTTTTATATGGAACCTGGTTTTCAGGCTTGCTGGCAAGCCTGCTGGACCATCTCTTGGGCCATTTTTCACAGTCTCCAAGCAAATCAGACTAAATCAAATTAGATGACAGCCTGAAGACTGTATGTATGTCTGATGCGGGTTCTGCTGCTTTTGTTCGTGGTGTTGTATTTCCTTGTGCATTGTAGGGATTGCTTGAGCTCTGGTTGAAGATGCGCTTCTCTAGATATTTGTATTTGTTGTTATCGGCTGCTGAGGCACTGTTAAAGAAGGGCCCTCATCGGATTCGAGGTTTCGTGGAAAATCCAGCTAATATCAATTGGATCTATAAATACCTATTATGGCCCAAGTTTGTCGCTAAAATTATCAGGAATGTTTGTCATTTCCAGGTTCTGAAGGGCGCTGTCTTCACTGCGTACAGCCCATCCTTGCGCTGAGAATATGGCTCTTTGCATTGTGAACTTTACACAGGTGTAGATTTCCCACCAGACGCCCCATATTGGATAATCCAAAGTCTGTCTCTCATTTTCTGTAATCTGCTGGGACTGAAGTTAACTTGGGACTGACAAATATTCTTGAGGAAATTTGTCCTGAAGTTCTCTGTAGGTTTCTTCTTTTCTTCTAAAAAGATTCTAATTTGTAAAGTGTGTGCGGTGTGTGCAGGTTGAGCTGTCCCGCATAGACACTGGCAACAGAGCTCCCGTTCTCAAGGGCGGTGTGTGCTCTCAACTGTGTAGTCCTCTCTCCAGCCCCTAGCTTTTGCGTAGCACTTTGTCCCTGAGAAATAAGTTCTGATTCTTATTCACTTCTATACTTATTTAAGGCCTGTCAGAATACCTAGTCTGGTGTAGAAGGAGGAGGTAGGCCAGAGACTGCTTCTCACTTCCTCCAACAACCTTGGGGTTGTTCTCTCAGTTGGCCTGAGAAACAGGCTCACAGAGGTCCCACAGAAAGCAGGTACTGGAGCAGAGGTCAGCTCCCTTTATTCCTTTCTAACTGCAGCACTCGAAAGTTTCCAGGCTTTCTCTTTTCAATGTAATTTTCACCAGTTGGGACATTCCTGCAGTTCAGAAGGCCACTGAAACTCTACGGACTGTCGTACTTTAATTTTCCAGCTTCTCCCGGGCGCTCCCACTTTTATTGAGGTGGGGACCCAGCCAGGACCAACAGCCTGATAAGTGGGCTTTATAGTTTGTGGCTTCTCTGTCCTTGGAGAGTCTGAGAAAGAGGGAGGGCAGTTTCATCATCAGTACCTTTGCCTGCTCTGTGTGGTAGGTATACAGAATTCACTCTCCATTCCCGAGACCCTTGAGAGGAGTACGCACTGCGCATGCCTCTTGTCTGACAACACTCCTCGTTGTTTTTTTTTTTTTTTTGTCTTTCTTCCCTATCTGCCTCCCCACCCTGTTTTATGAAGAATAAACTCTAGGGACTGAGCGTCAAACAGACGTCAACACTGGGACATCAGAAATGTACATTCTGTTCTTCTCTCAGACTTGGAAAGGACTGAGGCCAATTAAAAGTGAACTTTTAAGAGAAATGAACATCTTGTATGCCAGGTTTCAGCTGAATGTCACTGCAATTGCCTAAATTATAACTATCAGAATAAAATGCATTCTAATTATGGAAATGCCATTAGAAGGAGCTTCTTCTGCCTGGAGCCAGCTTAAAAAATGACTACCACCCACCCCTTCCTTCCATTCTAACTCTCGACAGCAGTTCTACGTTTCAGAGAGGTTGAGAGACAATGTGTTACGGCGAAGAGAACTGCCACCCCAGTCTGGGTTTGGGTCCTAATTCCATCATGTAATCTTCGGCAAAGCCATTTATCACAAGGAAGATAGTCAGAACTAGTCCATGAAGTGGCTGGAAATATTCGACAAAGGGTGTTACATACAGAAGCATGTGGTGCCTGGCCTGGAGCATTCTGGACTACTGAGTGGGATGGGTGGAGGGGTGGGGGAGTGGAGGGGCAAGGCCTGTTCTATTAGAGACTTAGTACTATCCGGAAGGAAGTCGCTGAAATTTCCGAGGAGGAGCCTAGGGGAAGTCTTTGGTGGATGGTCTCAGGGCCATTCTCTCTCTCTCTCTCTCTCTCTCTCTCTCTCTCTCTCTCTCTCATCTCATGGTAGATAGTTTTATTCCAGTATGTGCTGCATGGTCCTAGAGCCAAAGTAATAGGGCCATTTGGCTATGGACTGAAGTCTGAAAAGCTGATTGTCTTTTGTGTATGTGATATTATGTTTTGTATGTGTATGCATTGATTCAGGCTGTCAGTCTGTTTCCATGATATCGGCATTTCTCACACGTTTGGAGAATGTCGTCTGTGTTAGTGAGTCTTCTATCATGGTGACAAAACACCTGAGGGAGTCAGCTGAAAGGAGAGAGGCGTGTTGTTGCTCAAGGTTTCTAAAACTTCATTTTATGGTCATCAGGCTCCTTTCCTTCTGGTCTTGTGGAGTGGCAAAGCATCATGGAGGACTGAGCATGCATTGGCACAAGTTTGTTCACTTCTGCTGGGAAGGGACGGGGAGAAAGGGGAGAGGAAAGGAGAAGAGAGAGAACAGGGAGCATGAGCTGAAGCTTCAACCGAGGAGCTAAAAATTAGTTGTAACTTGTTTTCCAAAATGCACATTCTGTTCTGTATAGAGAGCCTTTGCATTTCTTTTGGAATGACTGGGGTATGGGGACCTACTTTTCATCTGTAGATCATATGATATCTGATGACAGATTCAGCATTTTCCTGGACACTGTGGCAGCTGGATTGAGATGCACTGTAAATGTGAATGCACAGCATGTTTTAAAAAGAAATAACATAAAAGGTCTCATCAGCAATTGTTATATTGATTACATTTTGAAACAATACTATTTTGGTTAGGTTCAGATAAATGAATTATGTTATTACAGCTAATTTTATTCCTAATATAAACCACAAACAAGTTGATTTCATCAATGTAAAGAGCAGAATCATGATTACCAAAGACTGGGTAGGATAGAGGGATGTGAGGATGAGGAGAGGTTGGCCAGTGGGTACCGAACAAAAGTGAGGTAAGAGGTTAAGTTCTGCAATTTTATTGTGTATTAGAGAGACTGGAGTTGTGAATAAGTTCATATTTCACAAACCTGAAGTTTGAGGTAAGGAATATGCTAATCATACTGCTTATTCTAATTTTATCATCACATACTCTAAAGAAATATACATCACTATTGTATCTATCAATATGCTAATTGTGTGTGAATTAAATGAAACATGAAGACATAGTTAATTTTAAGCTTAGATCCTACTTTTGAATGTAGATACCAGCACACTCAAAATCCCGTATGTGGCTGGCCCGGGGATTCCCACTGGTGCATGGTCCTGGAGCTAACAACGCTGCTCAGTGAGGGGGTGCAGGTCTGTGTCTCAGCTTTGTCAGCTGACTGGCGATTCCCTCCCCCTGTCTCCAACCTGTGAGCTTCCCTGGTGCAGATTGTGCAGGTCTCGGGTTCACCGTGTGCTGGAATCTAGTGTCCCCAGGCTTCCCTATCCATCACCGTGTGGTGGTGGGCTCCTGGGGTTGCAAGTTTATTGCTGTGGTGGTTTGAGTGAGAAATGTCCCCTGGGGGCTCAGGTGTTTGAACACTCGGTCTCCAGTTGGTGCTGTTTGGGTGGGTTTAGCAGGTGCAGCCTTGCCGGTGGACGAACAGCACTGCGGGCCAGGCTGTCAGAGTGTTCATGCTTTGTGCTTCGTGCCTGTCACTGAAGTGTAATCTCTCAGCTTCCTTCTCCAGCCGCCACATCTGCTCTGCTGCGTGCCTCCCCCCGCCATGATGGATTCTTTTCCATCTGGAACCATGAGCCCCAAAACCCTATTTCTTCCATAAGTTGCCTTTGATCATGACATTTTATCACAGCAACAGAAAAATACCTAATATCACTATCTGCTTTTCTTCTTTCTCTTTGTTGCCCAGTATGTATAATTGTAGACTGTAGATGTGATTTCAGTAACTGCAACTGTTTTAATGGGGGTTTTAGGGAGTAATAGAGATGAAAATTCATGTTTGGTCTGTTATCCTGAACTGGCAATCCTAAACGCCTTTCGATTCTCTCCCTTGGTCATGTCTGCTCTGCCTCCTCATCTTCTAAGTGGAAGATTGCATCAGCCTCCTCTGGGCTGGAGCTGCCAGCTCACCCGAGCTCACCCCATGCAACTCTCTTTCAGGCTGAAAATTTGATTATGTGGTTTCTCTAACATCTAGCAGTTTCTAACACACAAACAAAGCACTCAGGCTTCCCAGCACGACCAAGGAGATTCTCTGTGGAATGACCTTTGACTGTTTTTGTCTTATCTGCTACTTGCACTCACTGTTCACCATCCCAATGGCATAGACTAGACCATTTGATGTCTTTATGTCCACATATACAGCATGCCTTTTAGTGCATGTACATGTGGACATGTTGCTAAATACATGAGCATGTATGAGGTACATCATTTAATGTGTGTATGCATACAAGAATCCATCTAATGTGTGCACATAGGGGGATGTCAATAAAGATATATATGCATATATACATGTACAATCCTGTTATTTTAACATTCACTTATTTTATGTGTGTGGGTGTTTTGTCTGCATGCACTTCTGTGTACCACATGTGCACCTGGTGCATTCTGGCCTGTGGAGAACAGAAGAGGGTTTGGGATCCCCTGGAACTGGGGTTACAGATATGTGTGAGCTGCCTTGTAGATGATGAGAATTGAACCCAGATCCTCTGGAAGAGCAGCTAGTGCTTTTTTTTTCCATTTTTTTATTAGTTAGTTTATTCACTTTGTATCCCAGCTGTAGCCCCTCCCACATCCCCTCCTAATCCCACCCTCCCTCCCTCTTCTTCTCCTACGCCCTTCCACCAGTCCAGTGATAGGGAGGTCCTCCTCCCCTTCCATTTGACCATAGTCTATCAGGTTTCATCAGGACTGGCTTCTTTGTCTTCCTCTGTGGACTGGTAAGGCTGCTCCCCCTCAGGTGGAGGTGATCAAGGAGTCAGTCCCCGAGTTCATGTCAGAGATGGTTCCTGTTCCTATTATTGGGGAACCCACTTGGACACTGAGTTGCCATGGACTATATCTGTGCAGGGGTTCTAGGTTATCTCCATGCATGGTCGTTGTTTGGAGTATCAGTCTCAGAAAAGACCCCTGTGCCCAGATTTCTTGGTTCTTTTGCTCCCGTTGTGGAGCTCTTGTTCCCTCCAGGTCTTCTATCTCCCCCTTCTTTCATAAGCTTCCCTGCACTCTGCCCAAAGTTTGGCTATGAGTCTCAGCATATGTTTTGATTCACTGCTGGGTAGAGTCTTTCAGAGGCCCTCTGTGGTAGGCTCCTGTCCTGTTTCCTGTTTTCTTCTGCTTCTGTTGTCCATCTCATTTGCCTTTCTGAATGAAGATGAACAACTTACCCAGGGTCCTCCTTCTTGATTAGCTTCCTTAGGTGTACAGATTTTAGTATGATTATCCTATATTATATGTCTAATATTCACTTATGAGTGAGTATATGCCATATGCATCTCTCTGCTTCTGGGATACCTCACTCAGGATCAGCTAGTGCTCTTAATCCCTGAGCCATCTCTTCAGTCTCCACATCATTTTATTTATTGTGTATATGCATACAACATATCCTTTAATCTATGTGCATATTGGACGGCATGCCATTAAATATGTGCACATATATACAGTCTGCTTTTAATGTGTTATGCAAACGGCAAAGCATTTAATGTATACATATGAACACACTGTGGCATTTAGTATACAGACATGTATGTAGCATGAACTTTAGCGTATGTACATGAATATGACAAGCCATTTCCTGCAATTAGATAGAGACAAAGTGCCATGTCATGCTTCTGCTCCGTCATTGCTTTGTCCCCACCTTCCTGTCTGCTCCGCTTGGCCGACTTCCCCTTCCTTGATGACACAGTTTTCCAAACTTTCGCTGAACTCTGCCTTTAGGTGAGCAGCTGGCCACTGAACCACACGTCTTACCTGTGGTAATGCCACGGGTGGCTTGCCTACTTAGTACACAGCAGACACGCTTCTGAGCCCCTTACACGCCTGAGCTCCTCACTGCCATCCTCACCTTCTGAGCAAGGAAAGGGAGGCGTGGAGAGGTTCAAAGGCTTTCCCAGGTAAACCAGACTGGGCAGCTGAGCTCAGGCTGCTGAGTGCACACCTGGAAGGCACCCCTGCTTCCTCACTCTGTGGGTTGTTACTTCAGGAGTCTGTGGCCCCTGCTGAACAGCCTAAGGCCAAGGGCGTGTCTACAGTTTAATCTCTGTACAGTGAATGCCTCCGGAGGACCTCAGCTTATATTTATTGAGCAGATCTTTTACACCCGGAACATCTTACCATGGCTCATCCCGTCTCCCTCCTGTACACACTGCAGCTCCTCTTCACACTAGTTCTTCAGAAAATGGTAGCTGTTAGCTTCTGTTGGGTTTTGGAAGAGGGACCCATTTGAAGATATTATGAGAGGTTTCTCAGCCACTGCTTAAACATATTCTATGTGTTTCAGAAAGATGGTGTATTATTGTTATTTTGTTATTATTATTACTACTATGATGATTTTATTACTATTATCTTATGTACTCCATTGGCTTAAATGATCACAGAGGGTGAAATGATGTGGAAAATTCTAAACATGGTCTTCTGATGAAAAGATAGTTTCC
This sequence comes from Psammomys obesus, assembly GCF_907164565.1. Taxonomy (NCBI): domain Eukaryota; kingdom Metazoa; phylum Chordata; class Mammalia; order Rodentia; family Muridae; genus Psammomys; species Psammomys obesus. Next base: position 15,814,469 of record NW_026596088.1, on the reverse strand, counting down.
TCATTTTAGCATAATCTTCCTTTGAATATATCAGAAAATCTTAAGACCGAAGCTCCCGCCCTGCAGTTCCCCTCCATTTGGATGCCATGCCAGTGCACCACGGGAAGGAAGAAGCTGCTAGCATGCATAATGGGTCGCTTCTGCGCAAGGCAGCCTGGGTGCAGAACACCCCCAAACTTGTGAGCTGGGAAGCTAATGGAACCCTGAGGAGAAAACTGACAGGCTTGGGCACAAATCATACAGCTTGACTACAGATGTCCTGGACGCAAGGTTTATAGTGTGTCCACCTTCGATGAAGACAGGTATTTGTACCAGAAGGTCAGTTGGGTGGGCAGCTTCACCTGTGTCCCATTCCAGGCTAACAACAGAGGGACCAGGTCAGGGTGGCTCTAGACTTCAGTGTGGAAGGATTTAAGGAGGTGATGGCTGGTTGAGGCACAATTCATTGATGCTGCTCTTGCATAGATACAGGCAGATAGATAGTAGTGTCTGTATGCAAGCACCAGCCCTGGGGCCACATAGACCCAAGGGGAAGTGCTGATATGCCAATGTGGAGTACCGCTGAGTGCTACAGATGCTGCTCGTGGCTTCTTTCCTTCCTCCTCCGTGAAACTGTCACTAGAACACTGTGGCTTGTGACTATTGGTCACTTGCAGATGCCAATGAGCAGAGGAGGAACTGGGCCTTTAAAACTGTGTTTTATTTAGAGAGTCTCTAAATACCTGGATCCTAAAAATCAGTATCATCTTATCTCCAGCTGCCTAGGGGGTCAAGGCAGTCAGTCATTCTGGAGCTCAGGCTTGCAATGTCTGCGCTTCTCTGTCGTCCCTTATACTCTTCCCTCCTTCTGTGTGTGTCTGGGCTCAGTACTCCTTGTATTTCTGAGTCTAGTTAGTTTCTGTTGCTGTCAATCTTGTACTCCTCTAGGGACATCTGGACATGGGGGGGTTAATCTCAGTACAGACATGCTATTAACAGTGTATGTGAGCAAACTGAACAACATGTATGTGCTGATCTCTCTTTATACACGTACAAGCATGTCTTTATATCACAGAATGCGAAGGCACTCCTATCCATGCCCCTGTCTTCTCTCAAAATGGAAACTGGATCTACTCTTTGGGGGATATTTGCATGTTGTTAGTAGCTAGAGGCAGAACCTAAACTCACTCACTGGTGCTCACAGGTCTGTAAGTTCGTACTTTTTAATCTGTTTTACTTGGATTCCTTATGCTTCTACCTCCTTTCAAACCTAATCCCTTCCAAACCCCCAACACTAGGTAGGGGAGAAAGAAAGTTAGAGGGGAAAGGGGTAGCTTATGCCTCTTGACTACTTCCTGCTGGTTAGGGATATAGTTTCTTGAGGCAAGTCCAATCTTCATTTTAGGATATTGCCAACTCCTCGTCAAACTGCATCAACAGCAACCGGGAGCAGTAGGGAGGAAGCAGCCTCCTTTCTTCTTTCTCAGAGGAGCACCCCTCCCTCCTCTTTTTCCTGGCTCTGGTATTTATACCCTCAGAGTCCTCAGAATTAAACTATCTGCAGTTGGCAAATATCATGCCTCTGCCAGGACATGGGACCATCATAGTTAACAGCCGTGGACAAACTGAAGCAGTCCCATACCCCACACCAGGGAATAAAACAAAGACTTATTTACATAGCATAACTGAGTTTTAAAAGAAACCAAAACTCCTACTTCACAGGTCATTTTAATCCTAATGTATCACTGCCTTTCGGTTTAGGGTATCAAGTTCAGTGCAGAAGTGGCTACATAACATAGTCAGCACTGACCACTGTGGGTGGTGCCAGCCCCTGGCTGGGATCCTGGACGTATAACTGAGGGAAAGGAGCTGAACAGCAGCAGGCATCTGTTGCTCTCTGCCTCCTGATGGCAGATGCAGTGTGGCTGGCTCCCCTCTTACCCCCCCCCCCCGGCCCCCACTGCTGTGGCTTCCCTGCCCTGATAGACAGAAGCCCGGAACTTCTGTTGGTGTATTTTATCACAGCAACAGGAAGAGAAAGTAAAACAGTTCTGTTAGCATATCTGCCACTTCTTGTACGTTCTCCAGTTCGAATACAACACACCTCCTTGAAAGAATCAATCAACTCTTCATACTTTAGTATAACTATGTCACACAATCACATAATTTTCTCCTGGAAAGGATATTTTAAATTATACTCAATTTTACTTTCTACCAATGGCAGGGTTTTTTTTTTTTTTTGTTTTGTTTTGTTTTGTTTTTTGTTTTTGCCAGTAATTCCACCCTACCCTGCCCACCCTGGCTGTTTTTACCACTTCCTGTGGTAGGGAGCTGATTATCTCATGCCTCCTTGGCCAGAGTCCTCTAATTGCTAAATCACGCTGGACAGAAACCTGTCTCCCTTCAGCTTTCCACCAGCAGCCTTCACTCTCCGCTCTGGAGCAATTATGGAATAAATTGCTTCCCTCCTCCTGTGACACCCTGGCAGATGTGCACGCTCTGTTCCCTTTCTTCTCCAGGGGGAACGCCTTTGCCCCTTCACAGGTCCTCTGTGGGATTAGCCTTGCCACATCCTGGCACCGGATCCTCCCTATACACTCCAATTTGAAAGCACAGAACTGAACACGTTCCTCTACGTGTGGGCTCACTATCAGCACTTACCTTTAGTGGAAGCGGTTGAACCTCAAGCCCGACCTCTCATGACAGATGTGGAGATCTGTGGTGTCTGCCGATATAGACACCACAGATACAGATTTCCGCTGAATGAGAGCTGGCGACTGTATACCACCAATGGCCACTCCACCCCTCGACTCATTTCTATAACTTGTCTCGTGCATTCGTACGCCCGTGAGTGTGCGCACACTCATCTGTGCATGACCTGTGCTGTTTTTCTCTACTGCCCTCCACCATAGTTTTTGAGTTGGAGTTTCTCAATGATCCTGGAGCTCACTGTTTGGGCTACACTGGCCAGTGGGCCCTGGGCATCCAGATGTCTTTGGCTCAATCCCCTAACTGAGGTTACAGGCACGTGTCATCATATCTGGCTTTTATGTAGACGTTGGGATCTGAACTCAGTTTGTCACGTGTGTGCAGCAATCCCTCTACCCATTGAGCTAGCTCCCCAGCTCCCAATTATCTTCTTCTGTCCTTTCTTCTTCCCTCCTCCCCATTCTTTCTTTCCTTTCTAAATCATCAGGATAATTCTATTAGTCTTAAAAAATAAACTTCAAGTCAAGAAAGCTATAAACCTAAGCAGCTGCTAGGAGGAAAGAGATGGAGAAGAGGGAAAAGAAAGCCATGATATTGAGTTAGGCACACAGGTCAGCCATGCTGTGGACAGGCAACCATATGGCAGGGAAGAGGGCTTTAGGGGGAGTAGAAGCCCAAAGTATAAGGGAAAGTGCTCTTAGACTCTGACCAGCATCCAAAAGAAAAAGGAAAAGTTGATGTAGAAAGATTCGTGGGCCAACAGATGCTCCCAGCAGTACTTGGGGCTGAGCATTCTAGGAAGAAAAAGCACATTATAATTACTTCTCCTATCTCTTCAGCAGGGCTTGGGGTGGATGTACCTTCTTCAGGGGTGGTGGCTCAGTCGGGTGACTGACCTGCCCAACTGGAATGTTAGGCCTTCACCCAGGGCCAGAGATCCCATTCTCTTTACCGGAAGGAGCATTTGCTCTTTGTGGGCTTTTATTACTGCTGTCACCTGCCCCCACCCCCAAGAGGTAACCTCCCCAATCATTTAGGAGACAGCCCAGTCCCCTCCCCCATTCTTATAACTTTTTAACCTGGTAGGGATGACGTATGTGCGTGCCCCTTGACCTTCCCTGATAACCTCCTGTTCCGTCCAGGCAGGTGTTGCATCTGCTCTTCTGCAAGCCTTTCCACAGTCTCTGCCATACTGGACAGCTGTCACAAAAATGCAGCTGATTGATAGACTCACTGGTGCCTGGGAAGTCATTTTCTGCTCTATTGATCTCAGAATCCAGCTGTGTCCAGTTGGAGCCGGATCCCAATCACTTATTTTCTAAGGTGAACATGGGCTCAGGTCTGGTGGCTTGCATATGCATGAGAGAGGATGAATTTCTCTTTGGAGTTTGACTGTGATCTACTCTTTGATAGGAGGGAACCAACCTCCGAAGATTCCAGGACCTCCTCTCCAGGCCGGGGCGTGAAAACCTCCCACGGGTGGGCATGTTTTAGAGGGTGTGTGTAAAGAGGCTCATCAGTGTACCAAACAGCTGCTTTCAATTGTGCCCTCATTGTGCCTCCAGCCTCTGCCGCCTCCTGCCTGCCTCCCCCTCCTCCTCCCAGCTGTCACCTAGAAATCAAGCACCTCTTCTTAAAACTGTAATCACCAAAATAAGGAGGTGATTTATGGGGAATTTTGAAATATCAAAATAATCAGCCGAACACTTCAACTTAATGACAGCAATAAGTCAAAAGGCTCTGAGCCTATCCAGGAAGGAAGGACACGTGGGTCTTGGTGGCTTCCGAATGACAAATGCTCTTCCGTGACTTTTAACAAATATCCACACGTTGAAAACCCAGTGACTCCACTTTAAAGACAAACTCTTACGGATGTATTTTACAAAAACGAAACAAAAATACCTGGTCAAAATCGCCAGAGATGCGTGTGCCCTCTGCCCACAGAAGATGCTCATGGAGTCCTTGTGTCTGTTTTCAACCTCGTGTAGGCGGGTGATGAGGAGTCTACCATTGTCTTCTGTGGCATTTTCAATCAAACCTGGTTCCTGCTAAGAGTCCTGTGGGAACGTTCAGTCCTCAAGTTGTCCCAGATCCATTTGTCTGCTGTGTGGTTCTCAGTTGAGGGGATGTGAGGGGGGAGGGCGTCTTTTCTTTCGATGAAGGAAGAAGTCTTGTCTCAGCAGCTGGCTCTCAGATGGGGACCTGTGTGTGCTCATTAGGTACCATCCCATCTGGCTGCCCAGAAAGACGCTGTGCCCTTTCTCAGGTTCTGTTTCCCTTTCCTCCCACATCGCAACCGTTCATCACACAATAAAACACAGGCCTGTCTGCTATAGTGTCTCCTGTTGAGGCAGGCGGGGCTGTAAGCCATCCCTGACCTTCCGCCAGCTGGTGGTTTTGTCAGATTCAAGGGCTTGGAGAAGGTCACGCTTGCTGTGATCACTTCCAGGGTTGTGGCTGTCCCTGTATATGGGGCTTCAGCCACACCTGATAATCTGTGTACCACAGCAGGCAACGCTGTTAGCAAATGGACCCCTCATGTCGGGCATGCTCTGGAGGGTGGAGAGAGAGCGGAAGGCAGGGTCACTGTTCTCCTGAGAACTGTGATGGCATGGAAGGAGCTTTGAGCAGTTAGAGAAGAAAAGACTTATTGTTCACGGGGCTAAAAGTGTCCCGGCAGAGGAGGATTCTGGGAAGGTATTAGTGACCTGGTCGGCGCTGGGCCCTACACCTCAGACAGGCCATGCTGGCCTCTGCCCATCTGAAGCTCTGTGGAGCTTTTGCTGGTTCACAACATGTAGTGCAGCCTTCTCTCTTTTTCCTTTATGTGTGTGTGTTTGTGTAAATGAATGCTATGTGTGTGGGCTGCCTGAGGAGCACCCAGACCCCAGGAGTTCCTGATCTTTGTAAACTGCTCAGTGCACCTGCAGGGAATAAAATTAGGGCCTCTGAAGGAACAGGAAGTGCTCTTCATGGCCGAGCCAGCCATCAAGCACCTGCAGCTTTGGTTTGATATCAGAAGCACTGTCTCTTAGGCCCGGTCCCTCCGCTTGTCTTTCTCTGCCAGATTTTCCTCTTCTTGATCCTTCCTCAGCTCCTTAATTTCCTCAACAACTTCCCTTTGTATCTCTCCCCTCCCCTTTCCAGTCTCAGCCCTTCTGGTTTGGCTGCTCCACCAACGACTCTTCCCATCCATCTGTGGAGCCATCTACTAAACTTACTCCTGAGTACTTTTCACTTAATTAAAAATGTTGACAATATTTGCATACAACACACTGTGATTACACTCACCCCTCAACACCCAATCCACTCCTCCCACTCCTGCTGATCCCCTTCTGCTTTCCTCCTCAATTAGTCCACCTCCTATGTGTGTCTCCCTCCCTCCCTTCTTTCCTGCCCCTTTTTTCTCCTCAGGTCCCATGCAGGCAGTCCCAGCTGCGACGTGTTCACGACTGCAATGGCTGTGTCACATCCAGGACACTACTGCCCCTCCTCCCCGTCAGGGGGCTCCCGCAGTCCATCCACCTCCTCTTCTGCAGTGTTCGCTGAGCTCCAGAGGTCCTGACACAGATGCCCCATGAGGAACCAAGCGGCCACTAGTCGCTTATTCTCAACACTCTATCACCCACCGCCATCCTCTGACTGAGGCTCAGAGCTGCGTTAATCTATGGGTATAAATAGAAATATTTCGAAGGCCATTTAACTACCTGCCCACTTGATAAATATCAGTAGCAGATTTCCTCACAGGATCTGTGACCGCTCTAGTGATACGCTTCTGGCTTGCTCTGCTGTGCCAGGCATGTATTCCCTCCCATGGAGTAGGCCTCTGATCTAATTGGCAATCCGTTGGTTACCCCCAGAGCATGCCACTAGTACACCAGCGGGCACATCTTGCCAGGGGTTAAAGGTGAAAGCAGGCAGGGTCTACATCCGAGTGTGACCTTGGATGACCTTTCTTCCCCAGCAGCATGCAGAGCAGCAGCTGGCACTGTGAATGCTGGTCGGCAGGGAGCTAGCTTCCAGCCCAGTTCCCATTTGGTCCCTGCGTCCTGTTTCCAGGGTATGTGGCGTCTTCAGCAGGAGTCTTACCATCTGGTTCTGCTGGGCATCCAAGAGCCTGCTCTTTTTAATGTGCACTTTTTAGTACATTGAGTAAATACACAGTCAAACAGTTATGCTTTGTGAGGGCTAAGCAGATGCTACCAGGGTGAAAAAGGAGGAGCCACCACAGGCTGGACAGGCAGCGAGTGCTTCACTGGAAAACAGGGGCCTGGGAGTTAGACCTGACAAGTCACTCAGGGAAAAGAATGGCCCAGACCAAGGAACAGAATGTGCAAAAGCTGTGATGCAGAAAAGAGCTTGGAATGTTCTAGAAACTGGAAGAGGAAATAATAAAACTTTAAAAATAAACTAACAACAACAACAACAAAACCCTATGGTAAGGGGTCTGTGATGGGACATTTCCTAATGGAGGATTTACATTTTATGCCTGAAGTTTCCTCTGCCTGGCGTTCTTGTTTAGTCACAGAGCTGCTTTCCGTATAATAGTCCTTGCTTGTGCTCAGCTGCTACCTCCTTCAAGGGGCCGAAACATTTGGCATGACCTGTATTGGTTACTTTTCATTGCTGTGACCAAAATAATCAATGAAACAACTTATAGGAGGGAAAGTTTGTTTTATGCCGTTTCTGAGGCTTTGATTCCTGGTTACTGGTTCTGGGCTTGTGAGACTGTCATGGCACCAGGAGAGCATGGTGGGAGAACTCCTCCACCCCATTGTAGACAGGAAGCAGAGCTAGGCAGGAAAAGGCGGTAAGGATAGCCTCAGGAATCCAGTGACCTGCTTCCTCCAGCTCGGCCCTACCTCCAAAATCGGCCCTACCTCCAAAAGCGCTGCGAAGTCCCAGAACAGCGCCACCGTCTGGCAAACAAATGCACCTGTGGAGGGTTACTTCATAAGGAAATCACATCTCTCCACCTTCTTCAAATGTATGTGTACATATCATATCACTACATGAGATCGCTGTTGGTTGGATGGCTCCACAAAGAAGATCTTCCTCCATTATAACAAACAGAAATCCAACAACAAAACAAAACAACCCCCTTTCCCCAAAAAAAGAAAAAGAGAAGAAAGAAAGAAAGAAAGAAAGAAAGAAAGAAAGAAAGAAAGAAAGAAAGAAAGAATGAATCAATCTTCCAGCCCCCAGAACAAAACCAGGCATTTATTAAATGTTTTTGTGAGTTGATGGGTGATGAGGTAGGCCGGAACGCAGAACATCGCTGAGGAAATGTCTCATTATAATCCAGCTCTCACAGACACAAACGCTAGAAGGGAGAGGGTGGATGTGTTAGAGTCATGCTGAATGTTGTCCCGGGGACAGAAAAAAAAGTGTGTAATGAGTGTGTTTATTATGTGAATGCAAAGGCCAGTATTTAAGCTCTCAGCTCTTACGCATGCTAATATCTTTCCTGTTTGCATTACCAGTTTGCCTAGCAACTCCTGTTACTTCCGTGATAAATAAATACAGACATGTTTCTCCAAAAGGTACTCTTGAAAATCAAGCCACTGCAGAGCATCTGGTAAGGGCAGCGTCACTAGTGGCTCCACTGCGCAGACTCTCCCATGACCACGCCCCCCTCTGGAGGCTTGCTTCTGCCTGTTTCAGGCTTACACTAGCGTGTAGGTCTCACCGAAGCAGCAATTGCTCGCTGGGCCTCCCACGTCTTCCATCATCGTACAGTTGCTGTTTGTAAACTAGATGTGGTGTGATTGTTAGAACCCTCCATAAGTCAGAATGAAACAGATATCCAGGGCGAAAGGCAGGTTGGGAGGTAGAGTGGCTTGTTGTTTGGATGCTCAGATGGTGGGAGTGGTGGGTAGGTGATTGAGATGCGATACATCTATTTAGAGGAGACTGTGTGGGTGTTTATGTCAGAAGCCAGAGGAACAGAACCATTAAGATGTCATTCAGTTTCCCTATCTATCTATCTATCTATCTATCTATCTATCTATCTATCATCTATCTATTCATCCATCCATCCTGGATATGTATCTGCTATCTATCTATTTGTACCATTTATCTTTCTGTTACTATGACAAACTGAGATAACCAGTTTTTAAAGAGAAAAGTCTGTTTTAGTTCACCATCAGTTGATAGGTTGTTGCTGTGAGCCTGTGGCAGCCCATTGTGGCAGGGAGTGATGAGGCAAAACCACCCACTTCCTGGCTAAAAAGCAGAATTTGAAGAGAAGAGACTAGGGGACCCACAGTCCCCTTCAAGCACATACCCCTATTAACCTAAGACCTTCCTCTACGCCCCACCTTTTGCCAGCGGAAGCGGGGACTGAGCCACAAGGGGCTCCTGAGTGCTTGTGAGTGCTCTACCACCTGAGATAGACCCTCAGCCCTAGATCCCGCCTCTTCCAGTCTCCATCTTGTCCTAGCTAAAGCTCCAGCATTTACCCCAATCCTAGGACTTTTAGGGTCCTAACTTCCGTGTCATCTATCATATGCCTATTTACTGACCTACCTCCCTGCCTGTGGCTCCAGGTACAAGAACATATTGACCACAGGGACCTGAATGTGAATGTCACGAAATGTGGGAACAGGTCAGCAGCTGTGCACAGCTATTCCAGGGCAGAGAGTCAGGAAGTGAATCTTGCTGTGAGCAAGGAATCAAAATGGAAGCTGCAAGGACAGCCAGAGCATTAGAGGTTGGAGTAGCATCAGTGCTGATCTGTTCCTCCCTCCAGGCTTCCATTGTAGGAGAAGCTGCTTCCCTGCACCCCAGATCCAATGTGCACCTGGCCCAGGAGGAGGGATACTGACGGGTGGAATCCACACAAGAGGAGCAGCTGCCTGCCTAGCTCTTGCCTTGCATGAATGAGGCGGGACAGTGGATATGCAGCCAGGGCACCTGTAGCCCTGCAGAGGCTTTAAGAGAGCAGGACAAAAGTCACCTGTCTGTTCTCTTCCAAGGTTCATGAAGAATGTCTTTGGTGGCATCTCACGCCAGCCCAGAGCTCTGCAGGGAAGGGAATTATGGGAAACACAGTTTAGTTCCAACCCAGTTGACAATTCTCATGCACTGCAGAGAAAACCATGGTTATGGGTGAGATACCAATGCATTGCTGGTGCCAGAAAAGATCATTCAAAGCATACAGAAGATAGAGATCTATTGTGAAGAATAGGAAACAAATCATAGAGGCAGCAGGAGAATGTGCGTGCGTTGTTTTTGGTGTTAAAGTGCGTGAGAATCTGAGTCCTTAAATGATAACGGTGACAGTGATGATAGTGTTTTCATAACTGGTGTGTAAATCAGAGGCTGGCCTATGAAGTTCTAGGGGTACCAGGGAGAAGGTACTGCTCACTGAGGCAGTATTGATGATGGTAGAGGTTAGATGGCTTCTTCCCTAGCTATGCACCATGTGGTATGGAAGCTACTTTGCATTCTGACAGCTCTACTGCCTGCTTTGGTGCAAATTAGCCAGGAACCAGTGCTGGTGAGAGGCAATGTTAACTCAGTAGTTACCAAAGGCCAGGTGCTTAGCTGAGCACTCACAGTGTGTAAGAGCGCTGTTGCCTGTGGCTGCTTCATCCTGCCCTGCCTGCCTCTGGGAAGAATAAAAACCTGAGGTCCTGGCAGAGCAAAATTGTTAGGAATGTCATCAGCCAACATCTGCCACCACGGCGTGTGCCTCTTTCACAGCAAGGTATATTCTGGGAAGCTGCACAGGCCTGTTCTCTGTGTGTGCGGCACACACAGCAGCTGTTAATGAAGCTCACACTATTACTAATTAGGACATCCAGAGAGGAGCAGCTGCCCCACACAGTGGTGACTTGGAATGACAAAAACGTCAGGATGTAACTGGTGCAGTTCAGGGCACCGAGTTCTGTCTGTGGGACAAAGTCAGTGCTAGGGAACTCGTGTGGATCTTGAAGCATTGAACATGGACATTCTTGGCTTGATAGATCTCATGTAGTTGTCCAGGCAGATCAAACACAGTAGACGGTTTTCCCAAGGTGTCCTTTGCTTCATCAAGGATGGATTTCTATCCATAGTGGGTCTAATGCCTGGATGGCTGGAGACCAAGAGCAAGCTAGGGCCACTCCCTGGTGACCTCATTCTCTTAGTGCAGCATGAACAGTTCTTTTGTTCCCTTTGACCTCTTTCTTCGAGGACTTGATATTTGTCCCTCTGTCTTCTGGTTTCCAGAGACTAATAGTGAAGAAGTAAAAACATGTTATTGTTTTACTAGTTTCTTAACGATCTGAGAAGACGAGATCAGGCACATTCAGGGTAGTTGACTGAAATTGTTCAGGAGATTCAAGCAGAAAGGACGCTTTCCTAAGCTGTCAGTTGCCACCTAACTTGGCACTGGTTGAGGCCAAAGTAGGCAGGTGCAGTTCTTCACACTGGCAATAATGTGGGTGCTCTTGGTTGTGTCTGTGAGGGGCTGATGCTGAGGAGAGCGAGCAAAGAGACATGAGTGCATGTGGGTGCTCACTGGTTTTTGTCACACAAGCCACTGGGGGCAGTGCAAAGCAATGCTCTTTTGAAAAGTGGTCTAGTTGAGTGTCATTCTCATGTAGGAGAGAAACACTTAAAGAGATGCTCAGCATCCTTAGTCATCAGGGAAATGTAAATCAAAACTACCCTGAGATTTCACCTTACACCCATCACAATGGCTAGGATCAAAAACTCAAGTGACAACACATGCTGGAGAGGTTGTGGAGAAAGGGGAACCCTCCTCCATTGCTGGTGGGAATGTAAACTTGTGCAACCACTTTGGAAATCAATCTGGCGCTTTCTCAGACAACTAGGAATAGTGCTTCCTCATGATCCAGCTATACCACTTCTAGATATATATCCAAAATATGCTCAAGTATACAACAAGGACATTTGCTCAACATGTTCATAGCAGCTTTGTTTATTATAGCCAGAAGCTGGAAACAATCCAGATGTCCCCTCAGTTGAGGAATGGATACAGAAATTGTGATACATTTACACAACGGAATACTACTCAGCAATTAAAAACAAAGAAATGAAATTTGCAGGCAAATGGTGGGATCTAGAAATGATCATCCTGGGTGACGTAATCCCAGAAGCAGAAAGACACACATGGTATATACTCACTTATAGGTGGATATTAGACATATAATGTCGGATAATCATACTAAAACCTGTATATCTATCAAGAAGGAGGACTCTGGTAGGAAGCCCAATCTTCATTCAGAAAGGCAAATGAGATGGACACCAGAAGAAGGAGAAAACCGGGAACAGGACAGGAGCCTACCACAGAGGGCCTCTGAAAGACTCTACCCAGCAGGGTATCAAAACATATGCTGAGATTCATAACCAAACTTTTTGCGGAGTGCAGGGAATCTTATGAAAGGAGGAGACAGAAAGATCTGGAGGGAACAGAAGCTCCACAAGGAGAGCAACAGAACCAAAAAATCTAGGCCCAGGGGTCTTTTCTGAAACTGATACTCCAAACAAGGACCATGCATGGACATAACTTAGAACCCCTGTACAGAAGTAGCCCATGGTAGCTCAGTGTCCAAGTGGGTTCCCTAGTAATGGAAACAGGAACCATCTCTGACATGAACTCAGTGACTGGCTCTTTGATCACCTCCCCCTCATGGGGAAGCAGCCTTACCAGGTCACAGAGGAAGACAATGAAGCCAGTTCTGATGAGACCTGATTGGCTAGGGTCAGAGGGAAGGGGAGGAGGACCTCCCTATCAGTGGACTGGGGAGGAGATGAGGAAGGGAGGGTGGGATTGGGAGGGGATAAGAGAAGGGACTACAGCTGGGATACAAAGTGAATAAATAAAAAAAGTAAATAAATTAATAAATAATTTATTTACTGTAATTAATAAAAAAAGTAAATAAATTTAAAAAATAAAAAAGAAGTGACCTTTTGTTAGCCATTCCTAATCTCATGCTCTTCCCCTTGGGCCCCAGATAGAGAAGGAAACCATGAGAATGTGGAAAGTTTGGGTTGAGAGTCTCAGCTTTTTAGATTTTTATTCTTTACTCTGCAAGCCTGAATTGGCAGCATGGGCTCCCTACTAGCAATCAGCAGTCTTCTGGGCCATGATGTGTGAACACTAGGGACTGTAGCCTGAAGCTGGAGATGATCCTGGAGTTCCACAGGGCAAGTATGCAGTCAATGTGCTGGGAGCTGGAGAAGGCTAGTTTGGGGCAGAGTAGCTGGGTGAGCCAAAGATGGAGCCAGCCAGAGTCAGTGGAGCGTTAGCAAAGCACTTAGGTTCATTTTAATAGATTTAAAAAATTCTTAAAAAGCTTTTGTTTGAATATTAACTATACATAATATTGAGTTTATTGTGATATTTTCATAATGCATTTAATTTTTTTATCACAGATAACAGATTATCTGTTATCTTTCCTTTCAAAGGAAAGGCTGTCAGTTACTGTCTGAAACTTCTCAAATCAATAACTGAGCTCTTAGATAGTTGATCAGTAATGAATTTTAGACAAAGGAAAGAAAGAAAAAGTTAATTATTGTATATGGTGGCTTGAATGAAAAATAATTCCATAGATTGAGGCATTTGAATGCTTTTTTCCCAGTTAATAGCAGTGTTTGGGCAGGCTTAGGAGATATGGTTTTGCTGGGAGAAGTGTGTCATTGGAGATGGGCTTTGCAAGTTAAAGACTCATACAATTTACAGTATGAGTCTCCCTGCTTTATGCTTACAGTAAAAGATGTAAGCTGCCAGCTTGCTCTAGTGGCCATGCTTCTTCTCTGTCATCATGGATTTTTATTCCTTTGGAAAAATAAATGCAAATAAACCCTTCCTTCTATAAGTTGCTTTGGTCTTGGTATTTTATCTCAGCAATAAAAAAGTAACTAATTTAGAATCTGGTACCAGGAGTCATACTTGAATCCACACTCATTTATGCCTTAGCTACTCTTCTGTGGCTCTGATAGAACATTCTGATGAAAGCAACTCAGAGGAACAAAGCTTATACTTTCAGATCACATCATCGAGTGATCTCAAGGCAGGAATCTGGAGCAGAAATCATGGAGGAGCTCTGTTTACGGGCTGGCTCACAGCCTCATGGTTCGCTAACTTTCTTATACAGCCAGGACCATCTGCCTAGGAATGGCGCTGCCCACAGTGGGCTGGGTTGTCTCACATCAATTAATAATCAAGACACTCTGTCCACATACACAGGGAAATGTTCAAAGGCCATTCTGATCAAGGCAACTCCTTAGCTGAAGCTTTCCTCTCAGATGATGCTGGGCTGTGTCAAGTTGACAGTGACAGCCAACCAGGGCAATAATCTGTTTAGTAATGTTTGAAGTTACTAATAATTAGAATGTTGTGATGGTGACACACTCCCACAGTGCTTATGTGTTAATGGATTCCTGTAATGACCTGAAACATCTTTTACCACTCCTGATAGTCATACACAAACATGAAAGGTTCCATTTCAGTTGGATAGAAACAGGCCCGTCAAAACAGCTTGACAGGAAGATGGCCCTTATCTCTCTATAAAATGGCAGCTGAGAAATTTGTCTCTAAAGCAGAATATAATCTACTTTCCTTTTCCTGAGGACCTGCCTCAGTCTGATTTGTAAGCAAGCAGATTCTTTAACTACCTGAGCAGTAAATAATCTTTATCCCCTACTTCTCTTATCAGCCAAGAAAAGCAATTTACAGCATGATGCCTGAACAAACAACAGTGCTTTTTTAATGCCACAGTTTTCTGCGGTTGCCCTTTGATTACAGCTGTCTCTCTTCTTACAAAGTGATCCGTGTCTCAGCTCTTGGTTTTAATTCCTTTAAGAGTGGGCTTATATGATTCTGTTTTTATCACCTCTCATCTTAGTATTCTTTACCACACAACTATTATTTTGTGGTTCTAAGTGTAAATTAGAATCCTTTCCATGCTGCCAAGCCCCTATTCCAGACCTGATTCTTGCCGCCCTCCTGTCACGAATCCTTGGCATGTCCCTCTTGTATGCCATCCCTGGAGACTTGCTCTTCTTCCTAAGCCTGGCACAAGGTACTTGTACTCATAGACAAGCCAACACAAACCTGTGTTAAAGGGATGCATAACCTATTTTCCACCCAGAAGGCTGGGACTATGTTTAATAGCCTGGTGACCTCTGTGCTCTCTGTAAGATCAGACCACACCTGGCTCTCCCAGACTTTTCCTCCCTAGACCATTATTTTGAGTCCTTTTTCTCAATCAACAGAACCTGTCTTTATGGGAGATGTCACATGAACTTTACAAATGGAGCAGAGGTGGTTAAGAGTCTGGTGATCTCTGTGCTCTCTGTAAGGACAGGCCACGCCTGGCTCCCCCAGGCTCTGACGTTTATCTCAGTTGTTCTCCCGAGGCTCTTGCCTTGGGCATTGTTTCACTGTCAGTAGAACCCATCTTTATGGAAGGGATCACGTGTCCTTCGAAAGAGTGTCAATGTAATCAAGTCTAAAGCTTTGTTTTACACACAGGATTGAGTTAATTATCATCAGGAATTTTATACCCCTCCCCCCAAATTTTGCTGTGCTTAGTTATGCCTAAAATAAAGTGCCCTGTGTCAGACTCTTGATGTTTGAACCAACACTGGCTGCCGAGTTGTGTTGAACCTAATTTCTTTCTTGCTCATGTGGATCAACAGTCTGCTGGCCTCAGTGGTCACAGAGACCTCCGCACCCTTCTCTTTCTCATTGCTGAGCTTATTTACAAACAATATTTATTTATTTATTGCCTAGAACTATGTTTGTGTTACTTTCTGTGTGTATCTTTCTGTCACTATAACAAAACAGCCAGGACTATTAATTTATAAGGAAAAGGATTTATTTTGGATCATGGTCTTGCATGTCTAAGGTTGGTTAGCTCCATTGTTTAGGGCTGCGCGGCGACACCACAGCTTGGCTTGACCACCCTGCTCACACCATAGTCAGGAGCAAAAACAGAGAGAGGGAGAAGCCAGGGTTCCAAGATCTCTAAGGGAATATCTCCAGTGACATAAGTGCCTTCCATTAAGCCTCTCCTAAAAGAGGTTCATTGCCTTTCCAACAGCATCACCTGAGGACCAAATTTTAGACACAAGGGGCATCCAATCTCCAAGCCAAGGCACCTTCCAGTACTAACAAACTAGTTAGTGTTTATCTCACACAAATAACCTTTTCTGGAGGGAATTTTCTCTCCTTCCCCTGTCTATCAGTACGTACTCGAGTACCTATGTATTGGAGAATTTTGCTTTCTTGTTATCATCCATGGCTTTATACTAATTTACTTAGGGTCTTAGTTAGGGTTTCTATTGCTGTGATAAAACACTGACCAAAGGCAACTTAGGGAGAAAAGGGTTTTTTGTTTGTTTGTTTGTTTGTTTGTTTTGTTTTGTTTTGTTTTGCTTGTTTTTTTTTGGCTTACACATCTGAATCAACCACAGTCCATTATGCAGGGAAGTGGGGAGTCAGGGTAGAAACTCAGTGCAGGAGCCTGCAGGAATGAGCTGAAGCAGAGACCACGGAACAACACTGCTTACTGGTTTCCTCCCATGCTTTGCTCAGCTTGATTTCTTACACATCCCAGTACCACTTGCCCAGGGGTGGGTGGCATCACTCCCAGTGGGCTGGGTTCTCCCACATCAATCATTAATCAAAAAGAATTCTCTACCGAGTTGCCTACAGGCCAATCTGATGGAAGCATTTTCCCAGTTCAGGCTCTCTCTTCCCAGATGATCCTAGCTTTTGTCAAGATACTAACCAGAGTATTTTGGCAAAATACTAACCAAAGAACATAGTAATTGTTTTCCTGTTTTCAGGTTCCTTGGGGACAGAGGTAATATCTATTCAGTCACCTCTGTATCCCATTGTATGTCCACAGTGCTGGATCATAGTGATTGCTTAGTGTAATTGGGTGATGACTGACAAAAACATAACTTTCACTGAAACAGCACTGGAGAAAAGCCACACTGGGAACTTTAAAAGAGTGACACAAAATATTTAAAACTAAGACTTGATATTGTGAAGTTTGGATTCATGAACTTTACTCACCACAGAAACATTTTTCCTTTTCTGACTTATTCCAGAGTCATCCTGCAGTTCAAAGCATCATTGAGACAGGATTTCCTTCAGTTCAATGATTTCAAGAGTTTGATGATAAATGTTCTTCTGTCTTGGAGCTGTTGGTGGCATTTTCCTGCCTTGCATTTTGTCACTTGCTCTTGGGTTCAAATCTGACAGCTGTGGCCTCAATTCCCTTCCTGGCCTCCAGTGGGAAATCCCTCCAATGTGAGCTTTGGGCACCAGCAGAGCAGCCTTCCTCAAGCCACAGGAAAAATTGTTTTTGTGTCTCACACACATTTTAGAAGCACAGTGTAGACTTTTCCCTTCCTCTGCCTTCCCTGGGTAGTCCTTGTGGTAAAGTCTTAAGAACTGGGAAATTTTATGAAGTCATGTCAAGCTCCTATCCTCAGAGAATTTACCTTTTCTGTTTTTTTTTTTTTTTTTTTTTTTTTTTTTTTTTTTTGGGTTTTTGAGACAAGGTTTCTCTGTGTAGCTTTAGCTGTCTTGAAATTTGATCTGTAGACCAGGCTGGCCTGGAACTCAGAGCTCAGAGATCTACCTGCCTCTGCCTCCTGAGTGCTGGGATTAAAGGCACGAGCTACCACTTCCTGGTGAGTTTACCAATTTTTAAAGGTGCAAATGACAAAACTAAACCAGAGTAATAGGCATATGTATCAGAGGTATGTAAATTTTAGACGCAAGCCTGGGAATACAGGTGTGTGTGTGTATCTGTGTGTGTGTGTGTGTGTGTGTATGTGAGAGAGAGAGAGAGAGAGAGAGAGAGAGAGAGAGAGAGCTCTCTTTGGCGAAATCTTTCCTAGCCACTTTGTCTGAAACATGCACAGATGTTGTACCGTCTTCCTCCTCCTTCTGCTTTAGCTTTTCCTCTCCCAGAACAAGGTAAATTTCCAGGGCAGGACTTTGTCCCTATCATCAGTGCGTTACCAGCACTTCAAAGAGGGCTTAGTACACAGTGGACACTCATGCATGGTTTTGGAGTGCATGGATGGGGAGGAGGCATGCGAATACATAGAGAGAACATGCAATGAGCAAAACTATGGCAGCCAGCTTAGACAGGAGCCAACACCAAAGTATCAGGCAGTTGGTGTAGGAGGTAGAATGGAGCTGAGTCTTAGAAGGCTTTGAATGGTGAGCTGTGGGCTTACAGTAAGTGAGGGATATGAATACACGGGCCCTGGTGAGGAGACATCTTATAGAGCCCATCAATGGTATCTGCTTAGTGGCTGGATTTGGGGAAGAAGGAAATCCCAAGAGGTTGCCTAGCAGCTGCTTATCCTTCAGGAGTGTCAATGCTTTGGATAATGTTAGTGACATCAGAAGTAGAAATTGATTTTAGAGCCAGGCAGGTGAGCACTTTTGGAGTAAGATGCAGTAGGAAGACTAAGCGGCCATTCTTCAGGGTGACCTGAAGCCAAGGGTGCTGCTGTATACACACCAGGAGAGGCAAGGGCTCATGTTCACCTGTGCTGAAGCCATCTCACGGTGTCATGATTCCCACTATGGCTTTTCAACTGCATCCACCAATGTAACCTGCCTCAGCTGCCTCTGTCCCGCCCCGACTGCATTGTGTTGGCAGGCCCTCACTAAGCCCTCCCGGGCATTCTTCTGAGGCTCATTTCGGCCTTGTTCAGAGCTGACAGGCAGACATGGCTAGTCCTTGCCATCAACCCCAGGTATGAGGCTGCTCACCTCCAGATCTTTCTCTCTAGGCCAAAGTCAAAGAAAGAGATGTTCCCATTCTTCCTTCCTTTTTGATAGAGGGCAACATTCACTTAGACTTCTGGACACCTCACTTGGAGAGGTGATCAAAAGTCTAAGGTATCAAGCTCTGACTTTCCGTTTCCAGGACATCATTTTCCACCTCCTGGAAGTAACCTACTCAGTCCCACTATCCTTGGGAGAGCCCTCCTTCTTCTAGAAGTCAGCTGTGGGGAGGGTGGGTTTAGAGAAACACTGTGAATTATGTCCAGAGGCCTCAGGAACTCTGAATGGACTTGCTTAACCTCTCCGAGCCTCATTCCGTTTATATGTCGGACAACCACAAATACTATCTCCCAGGTTTGGTGTAGGCTTCAGCCAAGTCTCATCCTACAGTCTTCTTAGCAGTGCCCACTTGGAAATTCTACAAAAATCCATGTTTTATTTTAATCGGAAAGCATCTGGGTAGTTATGGTGTGGTTCAAGCTCATCTGTGAAAGAGGACAGCCATGGAAAGAATTAGGCACAACCCAGAGCGCCTCTAAGATCTCTGAAAGCTGAACATCTCTGATGCCCCGTCCTCCATCTTGTGACATACATCTCCAGGGACCACTAAGGGCATAATTTCCCTTGCCTCTTTATCCCTTTTTTTTTTTCATTGTTGTTGTCTTGTTTTGGTCTGATAAAGACTCACAAGACCTACTGTGCACACATCCGTGATACACTTCAGGTTCTTGTTAAGCCAAACTTACCCTTAACCCACCGCCTTTGGCTTAGTCTGAGGGTGGGATTTGGGAAACTGCTTTCTGAGCAATCTCTTTGATGATTGGTTTGCCTCCCAGGGCAGACCAGATTGGTAACTATAAAGTGGGTGGAAACAACAGAGCTGGGGCTTTGTATGATTCACAACCCTCAGCAGAGACATCTAAATACCCAGAGTCCATGGGGCTTTGGGAGCCTTTCAGGATGGACGAGAATTCTCCTTCTCTCAGGTTTTTCAACTTTCCTCCACCTCATGCCTCAGTTTCAGGCATCTTGTATCTGTGATCTGCACTGACCCTGAGTCATGTCTAGGCTGGTTACACCTGCTGGAGGTAGTTCTGTCTCTAATCCATCATCTCTTAAAGCTGCTCCTGATGCTAGGTCTTCACACACATTTGATCCACCTTCTCTTTCTTTTTTTTCTTTCTTTTAAGCACCTTATGCCTCTTCCCTTTTCCTCCAGTTTCCATGGAGATAGCCATATGCTGGTATGAGCACAACACGTACCTGTACCAACCTCTTCTTAGGCAGAATCGGAAGCCCTCGTGACTCATTGAGTCAAATGCCCATCACACAGCAGGTGCCTAATAAATGCCAGTCTTTATGACCCATTTCTATTCCCCACCTGCTCCATTTGATTGCAAAACTCCTCAGACTAAAAAAGGGGACATTTTTACATTATTACTAAGTTTCTAAATCTGATAGGGTGTGGGGCCAGCAGCCTGGTTTCCATGCCCGCATACCAATGAGGCTTCGTCTGGAGCTCAATAGCATGTGGCCATGAACCGTGACCTCTATTATCCAGGGAGGCAGGCAGCAATGACAGCTGCCCCTATAGACATCTTTCCACCCCCACTGTGGCGATGGCAGAAGCAACACGACATGGCTATTTGTCTCGAAGTGCTAGCAAATACTTTCTATCGTGTTGCGCACAGAACACGCTTGCTCTGTTCTGTCCAGCTGGGATGAGCTTTTTTTTTTTTTTCCCAATTAAAAATTAAAATAGCTGCTGAATTTATATTCATTTCCTGGACCCACGATTCACGCTCCATTTCTCACAGCAGCCGGCACTATCTCCGAGCTCATCTTCTTACATCAGCTCTTGGAAACAGCAGCTTAAAAATCAGCTTGGGTGAAGATGGTTCCCTTATACCAGAGAACGGGAGAATCAGGTTAGGGAGAGCAGGATGAGGCCATGCAGCACCATCCCCTTCCTAGGGAACGAAAACTGACTCCTGCTACCACCCTGCGCTTTCTCTGGCTTAGCTTCAGGGTGAGGGAACAATTGTTTCAGCTTGCTTTCTTAGAATCATCTTTATAAGTAGCTATATTTTGTACCCACTAATCCTTCCTATTCTGTGGGGTGTGTGTGTATGGCAGAGGTTGACATTGGTTGTTATTCTCAGTTGCTTTCCACCTGTTTGTGAGACAAAGTCTCATCTATCCAGAGCTTGCTCAGCCAGCCTGGCTGGCCAGTGAACCTCTGGGGTCTGTCTTTTGGTCCCTGAGGTTACAGACACATACTTCAGGATGCTGAAGATGCGAACTCAGGTACCCATGCTTGCACAACAAGACTTTATTTGTTGCACCTTCTTCCCAGCCCATTCCCACTCTCATTCTCAGTTTAGTACTGTGACCCCATGCAGATCAAATCTTTCACATCAATGTTCTTAGAAATATTTGAAGATGATTCTTTTGCTCTCTGGCAACTTGAGTTGTGTCATCCAAAAAGGTTTGTTGAAATGCTAACCCCCAGGTCCTGAAAGTGTGGCCTTGTTAAAAAAAAAAAAAAAAAAAAAAAAAAAAAAGCTTCTTACAGACAGACTTGGTTTACATGAGGCCACACTGGATTAGGCCTGGGTCTTAGTCAAATGCATCTGGTGTCCTTCTAATGCGACACATAGACACAGAAGAAACAGGCAGAGATTATTGTGATGTTGCCATAACCCCAGGGGTGCCTGTGACCACCAGAGTCAGAAGAAGCAGGGAAGAAGGCTCTCCTGGAATCTGGGGTGGGGGCGTGGCACATATCACGTTTCTCCTGTTTTAAATAACTCCGTTTATGACACCCAAGCAGACGAATACATCCTTGGACTTCTCTACGTTGAGCCCCTCCGGTCCCTCGAGTTCCCCCACATGCTCCGTTTCCCTCCTCTTCCATAGTTCAACTACCAGCCACAGGACGGTGGAGGTGCTCAGGTTGACGTGCTGGGTACGGTCCCATCGCTTTCTCCCGCTGTGGATTCAGTGCCTTGCTATCTGGTTACTTTCTCAGCTGTTTCTCTGTTCCTCAAATTCCTACTGAGTTGATGGTCAATTTAGAAAGGTGGTTATTTCCCAAGAGCACTGCCAAGCCCGCATCCCTCATCCCCTGGCATGACGGTTTTATGTTTCCTTACAATGACCATTTTCCTCTGGTCTCTTCAGATACTTTGAAACTTCCCATTTCATCCATTAGTCCCAAAAATCTCTGCATGCTTTCATTGACTTGTTCATGATGGTGGGCTGCAGACAGAGAACTCTGACCTGTCTTTAGACACTTCTCTGTGGATTTGCTGCATCCATCTTCTCACAGCTGCTGAGCTCCTTGCATTTGATGGACATTAGTGCAGACACTTAGAATTTGGGAATGAATAAGGAGAATATTGGTCTTCATGGAGCAAAAGACCTTACATTAGTCACCCTTTGGGATACTCATGGACTAGCCTGTGAGTACCAGCTTCCTGTATATCTTCTATCTGCTTATATAAGCTTATTACAAACCTTTCAAGCCAGGGACATGGTGAACCATCCCTGAATTGATGAGTTAATATAAAGTCTCTCTTTCCAGCAAGTAATATAGATTCTCCTTGTTCTTGCCTTCTCGCGTGACCTCCCACTGGTTTCTGTCACATTTAGTCACTTTTCCCCTTTGAGCTAATGAAGTTCAGAATAACTTAAAGTTTGGATGGTGGAGGAGAGATCGATGGGAGACAGCTGAGTCAAGACTTGGGGAGGAAGGGCTGGTGAGCTGACTCAGTGAGCGAAGGCACTTGCTGCCAAGGCTGATGACCCGAGTTCAACCTCCAGGACCTGTGTGGCACAGGGTGATCAGGGAAAACAGGCATGGAGCTAGAGTGAGGTCAGAGACGTGTCCAAACTCGCAAGTCTCAAAATTGAGAGCAAAGTTCTCACCCTGAGACCAGTTCTATTCCTATAGGAGCACTCTCTCCCTGCTTCTGTCCCCACATGCCCTGGGGCACATAGCCTGGTGACCCCCGACCCTGCAATTCTCAAAGTAGTCCCAGGCAGTCATGTAGCCTGGCACCTGGAATTCCTCTCCATGTAAATAGAGCATCATTACCAACCCAGCCCCAACCGATGATACCTGCTCACCCTAAAATCCCTTCTCACTCCCCAAGGTTTATATAGTCCTCATCGACCTTGAATAATGGTGCATGAGCTGTTTCACTTAATACTGTCTAAGAGCTGCTGTTTCATCGGAGAAGACCCCTCTCCCAATCAGCACTCAGCTGGACCTGTATCCTTCAAACCCCACCCATTTGGGACTCTGCTTCATTCTTCCTGGCTTGGTGTCTGGTGGTGCCTGGCCACCCCCAGGGACAGAGGGGAACTCGGAACCACAAGGGCCCACATGATAGAAGGAGAGAAAAAATTCATGCAAATTGTTCTCTGGTCTCCACATGTGCATGGCATGTGTGTGCCTCTACTTCCTCTGAGCAAGCAAGCAAACAAATAATGAATACATGTGATACATTAAAAAAACAAATTGGAAACGACTTAGATGACTTGACTTTAGATCTTGAGGCCATGAAACAAGATCAGCTAGGGGTGTGTGCAAGGGACAAAATTAAAGTGGGGAGAAAAGACAAATCTTGTTGTTGAGGAAGAGTTGAGGGATGAGGTTGCAGAAGAAAAGATTTGAGGAGGTAAGACTTGCATTCAAACCCTTGTGCATTTAGATGAGTCTTTTCCCTTGGTAACTTCAAGGGCGGCCAAGGTTGGCTGTAAGGAGCCTAAAGGAGCTGAGATGAGGTCACTGGGCTGCAGAGTGTCCAGCTCTTCAGTGGAGGTGGCTGCTGTCACGTCTGCCCCAGTTCTTTCTTCATGGCTCCTGTACTTTTCTTTGTCTGTCACTCTCATTTACATATCCCAACCACTACAGTTTGAATACAAAATGTTCCCCCATAGGCTCAGGCATGTGAACAGATGTTTGAGAAATTTTACCTTTGGGACTGAGGCCAGGCAAGCAGTGCGGTGTCACCTTCTGGGGGTCAGTATGGGCTGCTGAGGAAAGGCCTAGAAAGGTTGAGCCGCTTCTGGTTCCAGTCTGAACTCAGCTCTGTGTTCCATGAGGATGCAAGATGCCGCTGTGAAATACCCCTGCCGCCAAAGGCCTGTTCTCCCATGCCGTCCTCCGTGCTATGAAACAGAACTGCAAGCCCGAGGGAATCCTTCCTCCCTTCAGCCAGTTCTGCCATTAAGTTGCTTCATTCATTTTCTACAGTGACGAAAAAGAAATAAACACACCAGCTGATAGCATTTTCTTGCTAAAATTCAGGAGGGAAAGCATCTTCGTGTTTCATCAATTCTCTCAGAGCTTTGCACGCGGGGCTGCGTCTGTGGCTCAGGCTGGTGTGTCTATGGTGGTCTGTGTCTGTCTGACGCATAGACACAACTTCTTTAAGCTGTGTTTCATCCTGAGAGTTGCACTCTGAGAAGACAGTGGAGTAGCATCCCAAAGATACAAATTCCATCCCACCCGGCTGGTTATGTAGAGAGGGGAAACAAAGTCAAACAGTCATCCCAGAGATTACCTTGCCCCTCTGGTTGGGTGGTCAGTCTGAATATGAGATGCGTGGTCTTGGTGCTTCTTTCCTTCTCTTTGCCTCTCTGTAGCAGAGGCAGAGGCTATAAACACTAGGCCACTGAGTCTTGTGTTTCTCCTGAGCCAGTAATTTGGATGTAATCTAGATTGATGGTCCATTCAAAACAAACTATCAGCAGTGTGTGCGTGTAGATTCCTTCCTATAGAGTGAAGTACAAAGTGCTCATAAAATACAGACTAGGTGGTGGCCTCATCATTGAACACCTGTCACAGGGCTGATCCTGGCCAGCATCGAGGCCTGTTCTAGCAACAGACTCCTGGGATGTGATGAAGGTATTTAGGGTGGTGGTCATGCTGTTCTCCTCTCACTTGCCAAATGTTTGTTTCCTGAGCAATTTCTTCTCTCTTCCCTCTGTTTCTGAGTTTCACTCCCGTCCCTTCATCATTTAGACTGGATTGTCAACAACATCCTATAGCCTTGGTCTTGCTTCATTTCTCAAAGATTATGTCACCGTGACCTTTCTAAAATATACATGTGACATCACCCCCTGTCTAAAATCTTTCAGAAGCTCTCCATCATTTCTGTGTCAAAAGAAACAATTACACTTCCTTTGCTCACTGATGCCATGGTTCACTGTGAACCTTTCAGATCCATCTGTCTCTCTATGTCTCGTTTGCCTTTTGTATTCCATCAAACTATAGCCTGAGATTCTGTTTCTCAAATCTGTAATTTCTTTCCCTCTCTGAATGCCAGGGAAGCCCTTATTTCTGTTCCAAACACATCGTAGGCATCGCCTTCACGGGGAAGCCTGTTTTGGCAGCAACCTCTGCTTCTGCCTCAGAGAGAATCGCTTTCTCCTCTGCATTTACAGGATTCTATTGTTGTACTTATCATGCTGCATTAGAATTTCTTTTTAAACATTTCTTTCTCTCCTGCTAATTTGCATGCACGGGCAGAATGGGAGCTGTTTGTTATGCGTGTTCTCATCTCTAGCCTTGCCAGTGGAGCCTCGCCTTTATAGAGTAAGTGAATGAATAAGAAAATGGTGGCGATGGAGGAGATAAACTAACCCACTGTGGACCGGGCACTGTGCTAAATGCTTTCCATGGAGCCATCCCGTTTAATTCTCATACCTGGAGGATCAGGAAGAATGGGGCAGAGGGGAGATCATACACCTTTCCCAGCCACGGCACGGTGGGACTGGGATCGGGGCCCAGGTTTGTCTAATTCTGGAACCCTTGCTGTTTGCACCGAGTTAACAGAAGCAGGAAACGGTGTAGAGGCAGATCCTTTAAGAAAAGATCATTCTTAAAAGGACCAGTGCTGTCCAAAGGGGAAGTGGGCTACTCCAGAGTTCCACATAAACAGAGCAGGAACGGCCAGTGTGTGAGAGAAACTCCCAGTGGAACGATACGGTCTGATTTTACAAAAATGAAACACAGTCACTTGCATGTTAATAGAAAATGAATGTATGTCGAAGCTTTTGCTCATGTTCTGTGCTAATTGGAACAGTGCCTCTCAGAGGGAGGAAGGAAGTTCCTAAGAATCTCAGGAGACTGCTGAGGCTCAGGAGGCCCCTTCCTGAGGTCATACACATAATAACCTCTGGGGGGAAGGGACTCTGGTGGAGCTGTGTGTGTGTGTGTGTGTGTGTGTGTGTGTGCGTGCAGCTCTCACAAGTCTTTCTTCATGCTGGGGTGGGGCTTTTTAGTGCAGCACATGCCTCAACGTTATACCCACCACACAGTGGTTCACTGAGCCAGACTGGGGAGGAACTGGTCCATCACCAGTGCTCTGCCTTGGCGGAACGGATATTTGCTCATATCCACCTCGAGAAAAAAATCAGCAGAGGCTTTTAGTAGTTAGTGAGAAAGTTAGCAAGTTGTTACAATCAGTGCAAAGAACGTTTAACAAATTAAAGGTTTTTTTTTGGGGGGGGGCAGGGATGCCAGGAGATATTGCTGGGTTAAATGCAAAATGGGTTAATGGCCAACAGCTCCGTAGATACAAACTTATGGGTTATCACACTCCCTGGATAAAACAACTTCTATATCTAGTGAGTACAATCAACAGGCTTGAGTAATTCTTGACAGAACTGCCCTCCTGCCTCAGAGCTAGAACCAGGTGCTTCAGGACAGGCTGGAGGGTGGGATGGAGGAAGGTCATTAACAAAGAGAATCCTCCAGTGTTCTTTGTCATTACAAGAGGCTACTCTCCTCCCATCCTCATGGTAAAGGACAGGAAGGGGGAGAAGGCCTGGGTCAGATTTGGGCTTAGAACATACCAGAGCACACGGCAAACCATAGTCAGCTGCTGTGAAAAAGTCCCATAACCCCACACCTGGGATTAAAACAAAAACATATTCTTATTGTATTTCTGTGTTTTTTAAATAAACTAAAATTCCAAAATTCCAACCACACTTCCCAACTCTGCCTCCCTCCTAACTTCACGTTCTTTTTTTAGTTTGTCATTAAAGACCCTCTGAGTTCATTTAGTGCTGCCCACATTTGCCATATTAGCTCTGGGGCCAACCAGTGGAGCACGGTGGCCTTCTAGTGGCCATGCTCTCAGAGCAATGTGGCTCTTCCTCCCTCAGGCAGCCGCCAACCACCAATAGCTCTTCTGCTAGGGCTGTGGCCTTGGCTAGTCCCCATTCATGCTTGGAATATTTTTTGACAGCTGTACATTATTGGCATATTTGGATAAATACATCTGTTACACGATATTAATAAAACAATGCTTATTTCTCCATAAGGGTAAACACCAAATATTCTGTTTTACTGTATTCTATCAGGCCCTACTCTTTCTCCTCCAGCCCCATTGTCTCCTGTTCCTTTCTATCTTATGTTATGCTGCCCCACCCACCTGGTCCTAACATAGCCCATTTAGTAACTAAAGTTCTACTTGCCACTTGAATTTGTATTCATTCTTCTCAGGGCAAGGCTGGTTGGCTAAATCTTATCTGCCACTTGGTTTTGTAAAAAAAGGTTGATTAACACCTACCATACCTCTCATTACATATGAACTGAGGCTGTTCTCCTACTATGAAAGCAGCACTGATCAATTGTAGTGAAGAGCGAGCGCATGCCCCCGAAAGCCAAAACCACTAAGTATACAGGCGTTTATAGAGCAGTGGTTCTCAACCTTCCTAATGCTGCGACCCTTTAATATAGTTCCTCCTATTTTGGTGCCCCCCCAACCATAAAATTATTTTCATTCCTACTTCGTAAGTGTAATTTTGACGCTGTTATAAATTATAATGTGAATATCTGATATGTAGTTGGTGTTAGATGACCAACAAAGGGCGATTTGATCCCAAAGGGGTCATGACCCACAGACTGAGAACCTGTGCATCAGAGGGACCTGATTTTCCCCAAAATACTGGGGTAGGAGTTAAATACTGCTAAGCACTGATAAATACTACTAACCACCATTAAATGCTGTTGAGAATGTTAGTTTTATGTCTTTAATTCTTTTTTTTTTTTCTGTAAATGAGTGACGTCACTGCAGTGGTGGCAGAGGCGGCATTGGTGGTGGCAGCAAGCAGCAGTGGTTGTAGCAGCAGAGGAGGAGAAAGAGGAGGAGGAGGAGGAGGAGGAAGAAGGAGGAGGAGGAAGGAGGAGGAGGAAGAGGAGGAGGAGGAGGAAGAAGGAGGAAGAGGAAGGAGGAGGAGGAAGAGGAGGAGGAGGA
>NW_026596088.1:15743152-15786331 GCF_907164565.1 Psammomys obesus | reverse complement strand
GAAGAGGAAGGAGGAGGAGGAAGGAGAAGGAGAAAGAGGAGGAGGAGGAAGAAGAGGAAGGAGGAGGAGGAGGAGGAAGGAGGAGGAGGAGGAAGAGGAAGGAGGAGGAGGAGGAGAAGGAGGAAGAGGAGGAGGAGGAAGAGGAGGAAGAGGAAGGAGGAGGAGGAGAAAGAGGAGGAGGAGGAGGAAGAGGAGGAGGAGGAAGAGGAGGAGGAGGAGGAGGAGGAGGAGGAGGAGGAGGAGGAAGAGGAGGAGAAGGAGAAGGTGGCT
The DNA here is from genome assembly GCF_907164565.1 of Psammomys obesus. Classification (NCBI taxonomy): domain Eukaryota; kingdom Metazoa; phylum Chordata; class Mammalia; order Rodentia; family Muridae; genus Psammomys; species Psammomys obesus. Next base: position 15,786,061 of record NW_026596088.1, on the reverse strand, counting down.
GAAGAACTCCAGAGAGGGACCAGCAGCAGCAGCTGCAGGGAGGAGAGGCAGCCAAGGTGAAAGAACAATGGGAGGTGGGGAAAGTCAAGTCTGTGACAGGCAGGAGGTTGTGAGGAGCGGAAAGTTACAAGGCTATGAGCCTCAGTCACCAGAACAAGAGCGCCAACTGAGAACTCAAACACTAGCTGCAGCTGAAGGCTGATGGGCCACTGCCTGCTGCTACTGATAGTGCTGCTCTGAGCTATCATGTGGGGACCTGGCTGATCAAGGCTTGAAAACCCGGAGATGTAAGTCTCTGGCCTTTCGAGCTTAGAGCCAAAAGCCGCTTGATCTAAGGACTAAGAGCCATAAGGCTTAGGTCTGTTAGTGTACCCCATAGGCTCTTGGCACTTGAGGACCTGGAATTGCCAGCATTTATGAAGCAGCCCTCAGCCTAGTCACATTTCTGTCAGGATTTAGCAAAACAAACAAACAAACAAACAAACAAACAAACAAACAAAACGACCAAACAAAAAAGCCAGGCAGAGCTGGAGAGATGGCTCAGTGATTAAGAGCACTGGCTGCTCTTCCAAAGGAGCCATCTCCAGTACCCATATGGCAGCTCACAGCTGTCTGTAACTCTAGTTCCATGTGATTGGATACCCTCTTCTGGCCTCCAAGAGCACTGTATACATGTGTTATATAGACATCCATGCAGGCAAAACAGCCATATCTGTAAAATAAATAATAATTAAAAAAAAGAACCCCAGACAGCCTATTGGCAACAGCCCTACTGGGCCAGGCTGAATCTTTTCATGATTGAAGGATGACCATGGGTGGGGAAGAAAGAAGGCAACAGAAAGGCCTGTGGACACTGAGTTCCACATGCTTCAGAGTTTAGCCACATAAGAAGGGGCAGAGAACGGTCACCATCTACAGGCTGGAGACACCGTGAAAGCTTTGGTTTCTACAGCTCTAAAGAACATGACTGATGAACCTGCTTTGGGGAGCAGGTGGAAGGGGAAGAGACAGGACGGTGTCTGTCAGACAGTCCCAGATGCTGCGGCCAGGACCTATGGAGGAGTCTTTTTCAGGAGCCATTGATTGCCAGTTCCAGATTCCGACTCTCCCACCATCACCGCTCTTAGCGGAGACACCTTGGCTTTCAGCTCGATTGGTCTGTGGTCTGACAGGTGCTGGGCTGTTACCAAGTCCTTAAACAGCCTGTTCTTTGACTTGCTGCCTCATTAATGCATGATGGATGGGAGCTGCCATCTTGTATGCAGCACAGAGACCCGGACTGCGTCCTGGGTACCATGGAGATGTAGTGATTCCCTTCTCAAATGAAACATGACATGTAGCACCTTAGGAACTGAGGGTTGGATTTATTGGTAAGAATAAATGAGACAGATTTTTTTGTTGTTGTTTTAATTAGGAACAAATGTTCATATGTCCCTAGCTCCAGTCTTGGAGACAGTGGCATGAAAACTATTCTTGTGATGTGACACAGTTGCTTTTGTATTTGCGGATCACATGTCTCTGGGCCGGATCCACATTATGGAAATGCATTCAGTTCTGTCCAGCTCCTGGGTTGCACGTATTACAAAAGCAGATGGTAGAGTTCAATGACATGAGCAGTTAGTGTGCACATGCGTTTAGATACAGATGTATTTCAAGGATATGGTCTGCTAATGACTGAACAAATGCAGTGTGCTTCCGTTTATACGGCCATTGCCAAAGCTTTCTGCTACCCTACACTTGGAGACAACAAAGGAGGAGAAACCTCTTTACCGAGAACCTACTCTGTGCCAGGTACTATACATATATCCCACTTAGCTGCTCCAGCAACTCTTTCATATGTCTGACACATGTTAGACATTTTTCATATGTTAAGGATGTTTGTTATGGGCTTTTATTGTATTTCCTGGACTATATGAGCAGCAGAGAGTGCAGAAGGAAACATGCCCCGTGTCCTCTGGAGTCTATGCACAGTGGAAATGCTGAATTATGAAGCATAGCAAGGACTGGGAAGAAAAATGCAAGGTTTCATCAAAGCAAGTGTTGGGGTGACCTACTCTAGAGCAGCATACGCCACAGAAGTGTGATGTAATCCAGAATACAAGCCACATGCATCATTTGAAAATTTCTGGGACTGGAGAGATGGCTCGCTGGTTAAGAGTGTCTTCCGCTCTGGTAGAGGGCCAGAGTTTGTGTGTCACCACCCACACTGGGCAGCTCAGAACCACCATAACTTCAGCTCCAGGGAATCTGATGCTTCTTTGGCTCCTGTATGCACTCAAGTGCACATGCACATAATCACTCACAGTACATACACATAAAATTAAAAAATTTTAAATTAACTCACTAGAAAGATAAAAACAAAGGTGAACTTAAGAGCAACATATTTGACCCAGCATATCTAAAATAGTGTCCTTTTAGCACATAACCAATATTAACATTTTCGGTGACACAGTCCATATTCTTATAGTCTAAGCAAGCTTTCGAAAACCCAGCCTGTATTTTATGTTTCCAGCACTCCTTAGTTCAGACTCACCGTGTTTCCAACACTCGGCGGCTGTGTGTGGCTGATGGTCAACTCCACGGGAGAGCCTAGCTTTACATTGAGGCATCACGGGAGGAAGACATCTCCTTAATGACTTCCGAAGGGTGAATAGAGGATGAAGAGATGGAGGAGGCAAGGGAAACAGGTACAGATAGGTCTGGCTGAACACAAGTACCTGTGGAGGGATTGAAAGGCAGACTGGCTGGGTCTTGGTAGGTCACAGCAGCCTGCACAAGATCAGGCTCAAATGGCACCAAACATTGTAGAGTAAATTAAGAACTTTTTAAAGATATGAAAAGAGTGGAAAGTCATGGAGAACCTTTAAGGTCAAATGGATTAACCTTCAACACAAAGAGATGAATGAGGTCACTGATGCTTGGAGCCTGTGGTGGTTTGAATGAGAATAGCCCCCCCATAGGTTCATATTAGATGCTTGATCCTCAGTGGAACTGTTTGGGAAGGATTAGGAGATGTGGCTTTTTTGGAGGAAGTGTGTCACTGAGGGTGAGCTTTGGGTTTTATGTCCATGGCAGGCCTAGTGTTTCTTTCTTGGCCTGCAACTTGAAGATCAAATATCAACTGTCAGCTCCTTCTCCATCACGTGTCTGCCTCCCCACTGCCGTGCTCCCTGAAGTGATAACCACGGCCAACCTTTTGAAGCAGTAAGCAAGCCCCCAGTTAAATAATTTTTTTTTATAAGTTGTCTTCATTAGAGGAAGGTCAACTGTGTTTTCAAATGCTGACTTTAGTGCCTTGAGATCTGGTTACTGCTCTTCCATGGGCATTGCTGAAAATGTTGAACTAGCTCTTGTAACTGTGTGGTGAGAAGGATTTTTTCCTAATTATTCCTGGTTGCCTACACACCTAGGCAGGGTAGAGTAGAGTAGGTGCAGCCAAAGTTCAAAGGCTTTGAGGAGAGGAGGATCATGAGAAGGAGAAGGGGGCAGGTATTGGAAGAGGAAGAAAGGACTGGGCTGCAATGGGTTAACATGGAGAAGAGCACATGGCTAGCATGGAGGGGGGAAAATAGCCAGATGAAGAATATTAGCAAGCATTTTGAGCTGAGAAGTAGCTCAGATAGAAAGTATCAGAGCGCATAGTGTGGGATGAGGACTTGGAGGTAAAGGTAGCTTAGGAAGTAAGAGCTGTCTTGACTCAGGTAAGATAAGGCCATTTTAAAGTCCATCAGGTGTCTGTGTCCTTATTGATTTGATAGCAGGTTAGATAATACTGCCAAAATTACTATAAGGCTAATAATAAGCATTATTAGAACATACTTCTAAATTATCAACAACATGTCTTACTCATGGTGTCTCTTCACAGTAATAGAACAGTAACTAAGACAGAGACTCATGAAGATGGCATATTCCCCCAACCCCTCCCATTGCCACACAGGCTCTGAGATGCCGCCCTGGGTCCAGACAGCATGTGGGGGTAGGGCCAACTTTTCTTCCTTTCCTTTAAACTTTTTCTTAGGTTAGCATATACAAAAAGGGTTTTAGCACGGTGTCTTCATAATATGCGTATTGTGCGTTGCTCTTTCTCTGTCACGCCTTCCCCATGCTCTCTCCCCTCCACCTCCAGATCGCATCCTTTTCCCCAGCTGGTCCTCAGCTTCTATCTGTCTATCATGTGTATCCCAGTACTCTGTTTCTATCTCCCACACATCTCTTCCTCCTCTTTCATATTCCTCTTTTTAGTTTCATGGCACACACAAACACACACACACACACACCACACCGCACCACACAGAGCGGGGAGGGGGGGCATGTGTGTAGACACATTATGTTATATTTGGATTCTGTAAATGAGAGAAAACATAAAGCATTTGTTTTTTAGAGTCTGGCCTATTTCCCTTAACATAATGATCTCTAGTTACAGCTATTTTCCCTGCAAAAGTCGTGATTTAAGTTTTCTTTATGGCTGTATAAAATTCCATTGTGTAAACAGACTACATTTTCTTATCCACTCATCTATTGGTGGGCATCTAGGCAGGGTTGATTTCTTGGCTATTACGAACAGTTCAACATGGGTGTGCTACGGTTTCTGTGGCATGTTGACCTATGGTCCTTCAGATTTATCCCCAGGTGAGGTGGAGCTGGAACGTACGGTAGTTCTATTTTTAGCTATTTGGGAAATCTGCACATTGACTTCTTTAACGGCCACACCAGTTCACATTCTCACCAGCAAAGAATGGGGCTCCTCTCTCACGCAGCCTCATCTGCCTTTGTTCATCTGATTTCTCTGTGAGGGCCATTCTGACTGGGGTGGGATCTCAAAGCAGTTTTAATTTGTATTCCTCTGATGGCTCACAGTGTGGAACAGTTTTCAAGCATGATGCCATCCTTATTTTTACTTTTAAGAATGGTCTGTTCAGTTTATTACCTAATTTATGGACTGGATGATGTTGTTTAAATTTTGTAGCTTTTTATTGATTATGCGTATTAACCCTCTGTCTGAGATGCAGATGACAAAGATTTCTTTCTCCATCATGTAGAGTACCTCTTCACACTGCTGACTGTTCTCTTCACTGTGCAGAGGCTTCTTAATTTTGTGCACTCCGGTTTTCTGTTTTGGGGTTATTTTCTGTGCTGTTGACTCTTGTTCAGAAAGTCCTTGCTTTTTGCCTATGTCTTCATGTGTTTTACCCTAGTAGTTTCAAAGTTTCAGGTCTTATACTAAGGTCTTTGATTCATTTTGAATTAATGGATAAGAGATACAGATCTAGCCGCACAGTGGTAGTGCACACCTTTAATCCCAGAGCTTGGGGGACAGAAGCAGGCGGTTCTCTGTGAGTTCAAGGCCAGCCTCAGCTACAAAGTGAGTTCTGGGACAGGGTGGTGGTCCTAATATTCCAGGCTCTGGATCAGCAGTAACCCATGAGCAGTTTCCACCAGCTACTGGTAAAAATAGGGAAATGTGTGCACTTCCCCACTGAACTCACTTTTTCTTTCTTTCAAATGCTAAGATTGCCCCACCCTGTTTTTGGTATCAGGATACAATGTCTTGGGCTTGAGGTACAGCTCAGTTGTAGGAGACACGAAGCAGATCACGTGATCCCCAACACTGCATGAGTTAAGTGTAGTGGTACATGCCTGTGATCTTATCACGTGGGAGGTAAAGGCAGGAGAATCAGAAACCCAGTGTCATCTTCAGCTCTGAACTGAGTTCAAGAACAGCCTGGGCTCCATGAGGACCTGTCTCAGGAAAAGAAAAAAGGTACAACTTTTTGCACAGAGTGACGGCAGCCACATATTATTATTTCCATCGCCTCTTACTCAGTTGCACACATTAGAAAAATCTCTCAAGGAGTGTTTTTGAAGTTATAATGGCCTATGAGATTCAAAGCTATTGACTGGGTTGTTGTGTGGTTTGTCTTCCCAAATCTCAACCACCAGAATAGCTTCCATCCCACTCAGCCAGTATAATGTCAAGGGAAGGCCCAATACTTCTCACCACTTAAGGGGGAGAGGTGGCAGCATTCCCAGTGAACATTCTGGCTGCAGGAAGTTCCAGGAAGGGGCCAAGGATCTGGGGGTAGAACACCATCTCTGGGAGAAGTGACAAGCGAAGGACAAAAGGTCAGGAGTCTGCTGGGTAGAGTCAGGTTCAGATCCAGCACAGAACTTCAGTGCCTGCTAGGGAATCCGGACAAGAGGTTTAGATGAAGCCAAACTGTGGACACAGAAGACTGTGAGCCAGAGTGGCCCCGGGGAGAGGGCTGCTACTTAACTGTTCTTTTTCCTGGCTGCAGACTTGAGCTGGGTGGAGCCTGCAGGGAGAGGCCTCAGCTGGGAGGCTGGGGAGAGAGAAAGATTGGAGTTCATGTTGTAGACAGTAGCCACCTGTGTGCCCCACGTGGCACCCTAGGGAGGGGAATTTGGTGATTCTCTTCTTTTATCCATTTAGGGACTCAGTTGCTATCTGAATATATTCTAAACCCTACAGAGTTTTGGAAACACAGCTGGCTTTGCTTAATCCAGCATGATTAGCAAACAGGACCTCGTGTTAACCTCAAGCCTAATGACGTAGCTCATCACCAGCATCTCAGGAGACATCCTGTGTGAATGTACTCCGAAGGCCAACTAGACTCTTTGTGTGTGTGTGTGTGTGTGTGTGTGTGTGTGTGTGTGTGTGGTGTGGTGTATGTGCATGAGCAAGCAAACAACAGATGAGTCTTCCAATTAACAGCGGACATTCCATGACGCCACCTCCTGCTGCTGTCACTTTAATGGGCTCTGACGGGGATGCTGAACCTGTCTTTGCTTTGGCTGTGCTTTCAGCTCTCTAGGAGGGGCTTGTTGGCTCACTTTCACAGTGTGGGGAATCCAGCAGGAATGGCCTCCCACCATCGTCCCCACTTCTTCCACTTCTGCCCTGTCTCTGGGCAGTTTGGTCACTGTTCACTTTCTACAGTATTTATGACCAGCTGGTGTTTTGTGGTTTGTCCAAGGCAGCTGACAAGTGCTCAGGTCAGTGTGGCAATACTCCCTGGGTTCAGAGCAGGGCCCATGGTTACAAAAAACCCCCACCAAAGTCGGTCCAGGAAGAGTGTGGAACTTAGAAATGCTTGGCACCTAGATGTTACCTTACCTTCCTGGAGGGGGCCAATGTCCCCCAGTGGCTCCACTGACTGTCTACATCTATCACGTTGGCCATGGGCAGGTTATTTAACCCTTCACTGCACCAGTCCTCTGATCTTAGTAGTATCTGTCTCACAGGATTGTAGCGAAGCTTGAACATACACAGAGAAGGAAGCCGGAAGGCGCCAGTCACCACCATTGTGAGAGGAGAGTGTCTTATCTTCTGTAATTACTAAAATGTCTCTAGTGTGGCATTTGGAAGTGGAGGGAAGAAGCTGATTCCATTTTGAAGTTTGGCTCATGTGCGTGGAGGCCCCCCCCCCCCTTCTTGCTTTCTGAGGAAGGACAACAGAGAATAGTAGCAACATACAGGAACATTGTCACAACCCAGGGCACACCACACAACCTTGGACTCTGAGGGTCAATATGACAACACACAGAGTGCTCAGCAATGGGGAATCTGCACAGTGAAGATTATTTATTGCAGTTGATAAAATAACTAGCCTGCTCTGCAGGGTCACCAGGGCTTAGATGGGGGGGGGGAGGAATTTGTGCAGTGTGATCTGTGTTTCCTAGTCTAACTCCCTGGAATAGTGTTCTGGTGGGCAATCAGGGCTCACAGTATGGCCACCACTCATTTTGCCAGGACCTGCTGGTCTCCATGAATATGTAAGGAGACCTGGTTTTCCAGGTGGCTGCCATCAGAGGCTACAGGAGGGAACACAGACCAGGGCAAAAGATATGTCTGCTGTTCCTGCCTGCCCCTGTGGAGCATGAGTGCTGAACTAGGAGGTGAAGTCAGGAGAACAGACACTGACAAGCTGTCGCACCAGCAGAGCTGCTTTGGAGCCACAGGAAAGAGATGGATACAGACTTGGAATTCTTTGCTTTGTCCAGCTCCGGGTGGAACGCTCTCTGTTTGGCTGGCGGAGTACTCTGGGCACAATGGGAAATGGTGCCCTGCTTGGAAGCTTTTTACAATTGTGCGCCTGCAGCTTGGGCAGCAGGAAGGGCTTCAGATCATAGTCCAAGTCAGGAAAAAAAGGAGAGCAGGAAGAGAAAGCATGGAGGCTCTGTGGGGGACAGTGGGGCATTTTGGTAGATCTGTGTGCATCTGTGAGACCTCCTACAAGTACCTACACTAGGGAGGCAGGCTCTCTAGCAGACAGGCAAAGCCACAGAATTCTTGTTGCCCCTTATTCCCTTCTACCCAGTGTCAGAGCAGACACTACTAATCCGTCACTACCCTCTTCCCGATGAGCTAGGATGCAGTAATTTTCAGCTGAGTCCACCAGTCTCCCATCCAGCAGTGATAGGAGAGATGAGAAGCTGTGCCATCTTTGATGCACCATCTGTCCTGAGTGGAGCCTTCAGGGCTCAGCAGGGCCAGGCTCCTGTCTGTCCAAGCCTCTTTTCTTAGGCCCTCATCTTCCAAGCACTCTGGGTCTGACCACATCATACAATCCTATTTCCATGTTTTTATGCTCCAGACAGAAATACTCTTATGCCATACTTTCAATCAATGTATTATCTGTGTGTCCTCTAAGGTCCCTCCTCCTTGATACTTTCCTGGCCATAGAGACAGTGGGGTTGTGTGTATCATTGCTATGAACCTAATCTTGTTCATCCAGTTTACACATAAACCTTAAATCCTTAGAGCTGGGGAATTGGCCTAGTGATAGAGCCTTTACCAGTACTCACAAAGTCTTGGGTCCAATTACCAGTTCTATTTAACCCTTAAATCTTTAGGATTCTTAGGTGATTAGGATTAAATGAGATCATAAAAATTCAGTTTAAAGCAGCAGAGCTGATACCCTGGAAAAGGAAGAGGAGAGCCAGGAATCTTTCTGCTCTTTGAAGAAATGGCAAAGAACAACTGCCAGCCTGGAAGAGGAGACACAGGTACCAAACCCCAATGGAACTCACATCTTGGAGTTCATGTCTCCACAAAGCTAATGTCTTCTACTGAAGTTGTTGTTTTGTTATTGCAGCTGAACCAAGCTCAGACACTCATGTCATCCACTTTTCAGCTAATATGCAGAGCCCTGTGCCATGCTAATAACAGTCAAAAGGCCATGAATTCAGGGACTTCATTGATTTTACTAGGAGAGAGAGGTAGAGACAAACACATGATCCAAAGCTTCGAAAACTGGAGATAGAGCCTTGGTAAGTACCATGTGTTGTGGGCACGAAGACTGTGCCATTATCGTCAGCATCATCATCGTCATCACCATCATCGTCAGCGTACTGGAGTTTAAAGTCACAGATCTCAGCTTGACTCCTATGATCAATATGACCCTGGCAATGTTACTTGACCATTTTGAACTTCAGTTTCCCCTATAAAATAAGCTTAAACAGTAATGGTTCTGTGAAGGTTAATTACAGACCAGAGGAGGTAAAGCAGGGCAGATACTTAGCACACACATAGGAAATACAGATAATTATTTAAAATGTTGCTAGGAGCACACACAAAAGATATTTAAGTCAGAGTAGAAGCAGAGTTAAGAAAAATCTCAGAAAGAGATTGAATTGGAAGTGACTTCTACAGGATGACTAACAGTTAACCAGAACAGTGTGAGAGACACCAGAGGCAGAAGAAATGGAGTCCTGGGGACAGGAAAAAACATACTGTGTTTTGGGAACTTCTGATTGGTTGGTAAGACCTGACAACTTAATGAGTGCCAGGAATGTGGTCAGATGACAAGAGCCTGGCAGGGGGATGCCTTGGGTTGGCATCCTCAGATTTAGGTAAAGAGGAAGCATGAAGTCACAAGTAAGTTAGAAGGAGACATAAACAAAACAAAACAAAACAAAACTAAACAAAACAACAAAACAGTGGTGTCCAGTTGGTTTGCATTCTCTGTGGGGTAAGAGGAGAGGAGAGGCCACCAGGAGAGACAAGTTTGACAAGAGGCAGTTTGTAAGAAGGCAGCAAGGGATAGGTAGAGGGTTTCTCAGTCACCCAGAAACCTCAGCATTTATAAAATGATCTACATGGGTCAAGAGAGGAGATAATGATGAATGAAGAAAGAGACTCTGGTGTGCTTCTATCCTGGTTAAGAAAAGGGAGCTACAAAAGGGTAGAATATGGGATTCTGGCATGGCCAATACTGCAGAGGTCTCCCTTAGGTATGAGCTATGCAAGGTTCACATTTTGGAGTTGATAATAGGGAGCAAGGAAAGATTACAGGGATGGAGGAAAGCATGGGAGTCTAGAGTCAATGATCAGGATGTTGCTAGATTAAGAAGGGATAAGAATGGTGAGGTGAAGGGTCTTGGATGGATTTTGCACATCAATGGTTTCTTATTTTAATATGCATTGGAGGCATGGGAGATTTTGTGAAAATGCAATTTTTTCCCTCTTGCAGTCTGGGGGAAGGCCTAGGGCTGGGGGTTCTGCATTTCAATGAGAGCCTGCCCACTCCACAGGGACAGTGCCTACATGGACAGTGGGTGGCCAGGATGCAACTAGCTCAGGAAAGGAAAGGAAGCCCATGACTTTGGCTTGACTGATCCAATTGTGCATGGCTACTGTCATGGAGGGGAGATGGAGTCAGAGACAGAAGATGTGAGAGGAGCCAGCCCTGGTTGGCTGATCCCATAGCAACCTTCCAAAAGAAGCAAGAAGGCTGCTAATTGGCCAGCAGCACTCAATATTAATTAACTCAATAGAATCGGTCCCCAGAAGCCTGCTTTGCATAATTAATGAATACTCGGCTATAAGCTGCCGAAAACACTGAAACCAGAGTGTTACAATTTTCCGATCAGCTAAGCAGAAATGCTGCAATCCATACTGTTTGTGGACACAGCGAAAAGCTCAACTCTTGCTAATTAGTGAGACTGGCTGGAGAGCCCTTGGCTTCCCAGGATCCTGGAGCTGGATGGGATGTGTGGGCACTCCAGGAAGACTCATAATTTGAGGGCACTTCTGCAAAACAGTCTTTAAATATTTGTCCAACACTGAGGCGGAGACATTGAGCCCTTCCATGAGGAGGGGCCAGGTAGGAGGGTATCAGCCTGGTAGAGTTTCTCCTTTGGTGACCTGAGGAGTCCAGCAGCAGCCCAAACTTTCGTGGTACACTTAATGAGTCAAACTGCCTCAGTGATAGCCTGCCCCCTGAGAGGGGAAGTGCGCTGCTGTCTTCAAAGATGACGCCTAGGAGTTTCTCTGTCCTATCTCAAACATTTACTGCAGGTTTCTTTTTTGAGACTTTTTTTTTTTTTGGGGGGGGGTGAGTTAGTGGGGAGGAAAGACTTCACTGTGCCACATACCTGTGTTAGGAAATTTACTGTGTTTCAGTTACTTTTCTCGTGGCTGCCATAAAATACCAGGCAGGAGCTGCCTAAGGGAGGAAGGCCTTGTTTTTGCTAGCAGTTTGAGGGCACAGTCCATCCCAATGGGGAGGGCATGGCGCCTGGAATGTGAGGCAGTTGTTCAAAGCATCTGCAGTCAGGTGAGGGCTGGTGCCAGCTCACCCCGTTTTTATTCAGTCTGGGGCTCGAGTCACCCCGTGGAGCTGCTCACGTTTAAGGTAGGTCTTCCCATCTCGATTAGCCCCTCAGAGGCAAAACCCAGAGACTCGCCAAGCTGGCAGTGTTAACCACCACACTGGCTTAGCCATGGTCAAGGACACAGTACAGAACTGTTAAGCGCTTTCTACGCTCATGTTGTGCAATCTGTTTTCAAACTCTAGCAGAACTGAAACTCCACCTTACTAGGTAACACCCCTTCCTGCTTCCCCGTCTCTGGCAGCCGCCACTCTGCCATTTTACAAGGCCCTTTGCCTGAAGTGCATGTGTCTTTGGCAGTACAGACTTACATTCCATCTCTGGGGACCACCAAGGGCAACAACAACAACCTGTAAAGTTTTGGGGGTCTTTTGGACAACTCTGACCAAAACTCAAAAGGAAGCTTCTTCTGCCTGGTGTTGGGGTGTTTGTTAGCTGGTCTACCCCAGGCTTTTGAATGTGGGTTCTGGGGGTGGCTCTCATGGCCCCGTGCTTGTATGGCAAGCACTTTGCCAACTAAACTGTCTCCCTCGCTCCATGTTAAACATCAGATAACTTTAACTATTACAGACTTTTATGCTTCATACAAAAGTATCACAAACACATTAGTTTAAATTACTAAACCCAGATAAAAAATCTTCATGACCTTGGGTTAGGCAATGGAGTCTTAGATATGACATCAAACGCCTACGCAACAAAAGAAAGAAAAAAAAATGAACTCGAAAGAAAAATCCTTTGTATTTCAAAAGATACCATCAACAAAGCAAAAAGACAGCTCATGGGGTGAGGGGAAGTACTTGCACCCCATACATTCAATATGGCACTTGCATCTAGACCACATAAAGGACTCTTAATAATAAAATGGCAAACAATGCAGGTAAAAATGGACCTTGAGCGTGAATAGACATTTATTCAAGCAAATATGCTTATATACAAAATTCGCCAACAAATCTGAAAGGTTGCTCCACACACGCCGGCACTGAAGCCCACAGCCTGCTACCTTGGTTTTCTTGTATTTTGAAAGAAATGAGGACATGGGAATGGATAAAGGAAAATGATTTTATTTTTAAAAACAAAAACAGGTTTGAGCAGGGAGAAGTCTCACATCCTCCCCACCATGCCAGTGGCCATCTTATAGTTCACAGAAAACCTTAAATCAGGCCCAAATCTCTCAGGGTTCAGTTATGAGACAGGATAACTGGTCCTTCCCTTGAGGGAGGGGTTTCAGGTTGACTCTGTCCCAAGTTAAGAGTCAGCTCTCTATATATCTTTTTTTTTTTTTAAATTATGTGTGGTTAAAGAAAATGATTAAAGATTAAAGATTCTCTATTAGGGAAGAGGTAAGAAACGGACCCCATGGGAGGTAAGGTTCCCACCCACTCCTGGACACGCAGAGTTCTTTGTCCTGCCTTTCCTTCAGTAGGATAGAGTCCAAGCCTTTTGTAGCTTTCCTTAGAGGTCAACTTTAGCTCCAATTAAAATTTTTTAAGATTCATTTTTAAAAATTATATATATGTCTGTATACCACATGCATGTCCATGTCTCAGGGGGTCAGAACAGGGCATCAGATCTCTGGGAACTGGAGTTATGGGCAGTTATGAGATGCTTGATGTGGGCAATGGGAACTGATCCCGGGTCGTCTGTAAGAGCAGCAAATGCTGCTGAGCTGTCTCCTCAGCCTGGTTCTAATTCCAGAATGCCCATTAGGTGCACTGATTTTATAAGTTAAAAAGGTAAAAGCCGGGCAAATGGAGGGACCCGAGTGTCTCTCTAGAGCATCTCCTCTCCTGCTAGGCCTCAGTACAGGACTGTGATGACAAAGTGATTACAAACATTCTCTGGCCACCCCGGAAATGCAAATCAGAACTGTGATGAGATATTTCCCACATTAAGATGACTACAGTTAAAAAAAAGTCATAATAACAGATGTTGACAAGGCTGTGGAGAATGCAAAACAATGCTGCCACTTGGCAAACAGTCTGTTAATGCTTAAGGTCAACTACAGAGTTGTATAACCCAGAAATGGCAATTCTAGGTGTTAGGTCCAAAAGCCTCACAGAGACCACCATACACATATGCAATTGGCAAGAGTGTTTATTTTGAGAAAGCAAAAAAACTGCATGCAAGCGTTGGACCACTTGTTAAAAAATGGCAACCGACCCCATGCAAAGGCGTGTAGGCCTCTTAAGAGGAAACTAGGGGAATTATAGCAATTTTAGCTAATCTAAAACCTCACTGGTGGATCCCAGGGAAGTTAGAAGGACCAGTTCCTGACTGGCTTGTGTCCGGTGGTCGGTGGGCTGCATTCCTGGGCCATGGATGTTTAGCTGCAGGATGAGACAAGGCTGCCCAGCACAGACGGCCCCTCCTGAGATGAGAAATCTTCCCATTCTTGTGCTAACCTCCAGGCTGTTTCTTGGGTGGGGGTTTTATGGTCTCTTTCTGGAGCTGGTGACCTAGTTCTTGGGACTGATGACTTTTCTTTAAAAGTTAGGCCTGGTCCTAAAATGGAGACAAATTGGAGTTTATGTTGTCCTCTCACCAGGTACATATGGAAATGTATTCACACACAGACTTGTATTTGCAAGTCTGGTGAGGCATTATTCCTAATAGACAGAAAGTGGGAAAAAATATAACTGTTCTCTATCTAATGAAATGATAGACAATTCAGCATTACTCCACCATAAGAAGCACTGCAGAACAGTGCAGGCGTTTGCTCTCTGCTTTCTGGCTGCCATAGAGTGAGCTGTTGTCTTCCCTGGGTGGTGGGCTGAGGCTACTGAGACAAGTCTTTCCTCCCTTAAGTTGTTTTGCTCAGACATTTTGTCAGTGAGGAAGGTCTTCTAGTCCCAGAGGAACTGAGCCATTGCCATGGCTACCTGCACATGCGGTTCAGAGAAGCCTCTGGGACTGGTTTGTGGGAGGAATCTGGAATATCTCAGAGGATGTGGCTAGAGAAAGCCTAGATGGCTGTAAGCGGTACTGAACAGACCCGTACGGTGTGAGCTCAGAAGCCTTGAGTGCTGACGGGAACCCAGAGGGAGGCACTGTGCTCACGACGCTTCATGTGGGACAAAGGCCTAAGCACAGTTCACGCTCCATCCTTGGCAACATTTTCTCTGTGTCCTGGAGTTTGTGAGAAGCTGACTCCACAGGTCATGGACTAATTAATCTGGTGAAGGGAATGTCAAGGTAGCTCAGCATAGTTGTTTGCTTTTATCCAGGTTTATGTTGCAACCAGAAGTAAAAATCAGAGAGGAAAGACGTGAAAATTTGCCATGTATGCAGAAAAAGTTGTGTGTAGGAGACAAGGAATGTTAGGAACCGTTGTGAGAAGTCCAACTACTTTGTATCAGAAAAGATGCCCTTGAGGAATTGGCTCAAACTGAATACCACAGACGGCGATACTGAATAGGACTGGATGGACTGTGTGAGGAGTGAAGGAAGGCAGTTCTGTGTTAACTGCTGCCCTCCCTGAAGGACTTGGAAGCCAAGTGGAATGCTGATTACCCTCCTTGGGAGTGTGGGGGGGGCAAAACCCAAGCTGAGCTTGAAGCATGCTTGGAAGTGGGTGCTGTACATTGAAGAATGAATAAACATGGATGCAGAGAAAAGGTAGGATATAGAAAGTCTTTCTGAATTGTCTTTCTGCTTTCCACACAGGGCGGTAGCTTGCCTTTCTTCAAATTATTTTTTTGGGATTTTATATATAATCTTTATTTTATGTGTATGAGACTTTTACTCGTGCGTATGTCTGTGCGCCATGTGTGTGCAGTGCCTGTGGAGGCCAGAGGAGGGCGTCAGGTCTCTCGGAACTGGAGTTACAGACAGGACCTACCAAGGAGGTGATGAAAACCAAACGCTGGTCCTCTGCAAGAGCCAGCCAGTGCTCAAACTGCTTAGCCGTCTCTCCAACTCCGTTTTCTAGATTCTTGATCTGTGTGGTAACTGATTTGAAGCAATATGTACATTGGGCATTAAAGAGATAAAAGGAAATGACCTTTCCTCTGACTAATGTTTTGATCACATTCTTATCTCCTATCAAGGAAGTCTAAGGAACAAGGATTTTAGGGCTGATCTTTTCAGAAGTTCAGCAACTGTGGACTTGGTCTACTGACAGGCTCTGCCATCACCTGTCCTTGGGGGGCTATCTCAGATGAGATCCTCTTCATGATAGTGAGACACAGCTCTGGCAGGGCATAGGCTCCTGACAATTTCTAGATACAGGAAAGGGGCTTTTCTAAGAAAACCATTGTGAAACATCACCCAAGCATATGGCAGCAGGGAAGAGAGGAAGGCTAGGAAAATAACCAAGTGAAGCTTGAAATGAGTAGGGAGGATGGAAACAAGGGAGGGAGGGAGAGAAGAAGGAAAGAGGAAGAGAAATGGTTATTGAAATCAAAAGTATCTCTTATTTCTTCTTAAACAGTTACAGGTTTTGGTTTGTTTCTATTTACATTTGAACAGTGGCTATCTATTAGTTAGGCTTCTGTCATTTGTAACAAAATGCAGGAAGCAATTAACTTATAAAGAGAAAAGGCTTATTGTGGCTTGGGAAGGTTCTAGTACAGGAGCAGATGGCTCTAGCGCTTTGGACATCTGTCAGGGGTGGCAGATGGTGGGGCTGCCTGCTACAACAAAGCAAATACTGTGAGCCAGGGAGTAAACAGAGGAAAGGAAGCAACTGCTGTCCCACCACACCGTCCAGGAACAATTTCACAGTGACCAACAACCTTCCACCAGGCTCCATCTCCTAGAGACCCCCAACACCCAGCAATAGCACCATCCCTGGAGATCAAGCCTGAGCACAGCCCTTTGAGGTACACCACCCACAGTTAAAGCACAGAGAGGTGGCACATCGCACTTCCATCCTTTTACAGACGAGGTTTTTCTTACCTACTCCCAAACGTACTTGGACGTATGTTTGGCTTTTTGATTGGTTTCTAGACCTCATTCATTTCTCTCAGTGCTCTCTCTCTTCCCCAGCATTCCGACCTGCTAAGACTGCTGGCTGTGACACCGGAAGCCACCCTTCTCACTTGGATGCACTGTTCCCTCTCCTCACTACGTGAACTCTCTTCCTGGCATCCTGAGTGGCCCTCACTCCCTAGTCTGCACTCTGAGTCTGCTGAAGCTCCTCATGATGTCTCCACCAGAGGGCTAGGAGTTCCAAGAGGCCAGAAGGCTTCCAACTCTAGGGGCTGGGCAGAGTGTAGGTCACCAACCATCTCTTGTCCCCAGGTTCACCCACCTCTTGCTTCCAGCACAGTCTGGCCACAGGGAAGCTAACACCCCATGTCAATCATTTCACCACCAGCGAGCTCTGCTCTTCTGATTCTGAGACTGTACTGAGTTTCAGGGAGACACAAGGCTTCTTTTCTTAATCCATTTATTAGTACTCAAATTTTCCCAATTCATGCATGCATGGATAATTCTATTGCCCCAAGAAGGAGTGTGGGTAAAACTTTGCAATGGGCCTGTTCAGGGTTACCACAAGGACCTTCAATCTTTGATCAATTTCAACTTTTCAGGAATTCTTAATCTACTGGAGAGAAGACATTGACAGGAATATAATTTTTTCCTGTTTCATTTATAAAAGGCAATTTTAGGGAAAATTGAAATTTACGGTATAGTTTCATTGTTAGCACTCCATAAATCTGAAGCCATCTTGATCGCTGCGGGATGTAAAAATGTATTATGGATAACTTGGTTTGCTCGTAAAAAGATCAGGTTTGGCATATTAAATGTCAAAATGTAGTTTATGAAGATAACAATTATATATTTAGAAACTGAATCAGCCTTCAAACGAATCCCTGTCTGTAACAAAAAAGGACAGCGTGGCGGTATTTAAGGAACAGAGGACCTCAGAGTACGCACAAAACACGTTTCTATCTTTCTCCCCCCTTCCTTCTCTTCTTCCTCTTCTGTTTTTCCTTCCCTCTGGTTCTCTCTTTCTTTATCATTGTTCCCTGAGATTGTCATAAATGCTCATGAGTTCAAATGATCCCCCTTACTCACTGTCTCAGTATCTAGTACTCCAGATACTCCATCACACACATCATCTCACTATGTAGCCTTGGCTAGCCTGGAACTCTCAATGTA
Source organism: Psammomys obesus (assembly GCF_907164565.1). Taxonomy (NCBI): domain Eukaryota; kingdom Metazoa; phylum Chordata; class Mammalia; order Rodentia; family Muridae; genus Psammomys; species Psammomys obesus. The sequence goes on along the minus strand of NW_026596088.1, from coordinate 15,768,325 downwards.
GACTGGGACAGCCTCAAACCCACAGAGTTCGGCCTGCCTCTGTCATGACAGGGTTAAAAGCATGTACCTCCACGTCTGGCTTAAAACCATAGTTTTTTCTGCCTCTGTAGATTTCATGGTTACCGAACAAAGTAAAACTCAAGTCAAGAGTTTCAGAGACTAAGGAGAGGATTCAGTGGGTAAGAACAGTTGCTGTATAAGTACAAAGAACTGAGTTCAAGTCACAGCATCTACTGAAGAAATAGTCTTGTGTGTATTCATAACCCCAGCACTGGGAGGCAGAGACAGGAGGATGGCTGCAGCTTGCCAGCCAAACAGCACAGAAACAAGAGATCCTGTCCGAAGGGAATGACACAGAGGGTGGTAGAGCAGGACACCTATGCCCTCCTCTGGTCTGTATCTGTGTGCAAGGGTGTGCACACCACGCACACTCCTGTAAACATCCACATATACTCCTCATCATACATACACACAAAAGAAGATGAAGCGCCGGATTGATAAACCTCTGGTATTCTTCTGTGTACCCCGGTGTTCTGACTGGGCACTAGGTAAGACCACAGGCTCTGGAGACAGTCCAGTCTGGTGTGAACCCAGCTCTGCTGTGGACAGTGGAGGGACCTAAAGCAGCCCATCATCCTGTGCGTTCCCCATCTATAAGGTAGGTTATGAGAAGCATCCAAACAACAGTGAGATGTGAAATTAAGGTACCTGAAGCTTCTAGACAGTCTAATCCTGTAATAGCGACTTAATAAATAAGTTGTTCAGCATGAAGATTTCACGGTCATTATTTATGATCTACCTTGTACTAGATGGAGGCCATGGAGGGCAGAAATACATCATTCATATGGAAGGACCACAGTGTGTGGCACTGGGAAAGCAAATTCAGTTCATAGGTACATTTTGTTTGACTGAAAAGAATTTACAGTTTTTCAATTTGAAGGTCTTTGAATGGGATATGTTAGCCACAGGCTTACCCATTCCTGTTACTTTGTATTGGTTTAATTTACTAGTTTTTGTTCATAGACTTGGCCTCAGCAGAAATTTCATTTAAGCCACCCAGAGAGCATCTACGATGAAAAGAATCCCCAAATCCTTCATTCTTTCTCCTCAGCACTGGGAATGCAACTGAAGAAATAATTGATAACAGTAATAATCCTACAGGCATCCAGAGAGTGGCATTAGTAGACAAGACTTTAAAATAACCACAGCTATTATGTTCTAGAAGAGACCAAGGGTTGAGGCTGGTGCTGGGTGACAGAGTGCTTGCGTGGCTTATGCGAGGCCCTAGGTTCAATCTCCAGAACTGCCAAAGATGAGAGAAAGCCTAGAAAATCAGGAAGATAACAAAAATTTGAGGTAATTGGCACATATCTGGGAGCTGTAAATTTGAAACAAAGTGGGGATTCTAGGAGGGAAAATACAACAAGCAAAATGAATGTTTCAGTCAACTAGACATAGCAGAGGGGAAAAAGCAGACAGCTAAATACAGTTTAGAGGAAAACACAAAGAATGGGACAAGAGGAAGAAAAGGAACTGAGGTAAACAAGAGAGGGTATAACTAATGAAAGACAGTTGGCTGTAAGAACTGCATTAAAACATGGTTGAGAAAGAGAAGTCCAAGAATAGGAAGATGTCTTAGTAAGTGATGGAAACAGACAAACAGAAAAAACGTCAGAATGGCCAGAGGAGACCAGTTTCTTCTGCAGATTCAGTTACCAGACTGTGGTCTTCTCAAGAGAAACAAAGGGAATCTGAAGCAGTGTTACGTAGATTTAAAACACCGAAGGAAGGAAGATAACTTCCAATCTGAAACCCTCTCCCCAGGGGAGAATATCCCCTTAAAAGTGCTTTATGGACTCCACAAGCTGCGGGAGCGCAGCTGACAGCCCTGCCTTTTCAACATACGTGGGAATAAACTGGAAATGGATCAGGCATGTAAATGGACAGAAACCAAACATGCAAGTGCTTGAAGAACACATGGCTGGAGTCTTGAGAATGCTAGCGTAGAGATTTTCACATTATAACTCAAAATCCAGATGCAAAAAATTACTGATGAATTGCTTACAAAAGTGACCTTATCCTCTGTGTGTTTATTTGTGTGTGTGTTTTGAGACAGCCTTGGCTGGCCTTGAACTTGCCACATAGCTGAGGATGATGTTGAACTCTTGATCCTCCTACCTCCATCTCTTACAGGTTGATGTTATCATGCCCAGCTTATGCAGTGCTGAGGATTGATCCCAGGGCTTTGTTCATGCTAGGAAAACGCTCTACCCAACTGAGCTGCATTCCCAGCCCATACAACATATTTTAACAGCAAAATATACTGTCAGTAAAACCCAAACACAAAAGGAAAATATTTGCAACACACACCGCAAATATGTTATAGCTTTAATATAGGTTTAAGTTAGGTGCATAATAATCTAGAGAAAGAAACCCAGGAAGTGGAAGATCTATGTATCTTGAGTTGCCTGAGGAAGGGTTAAAGAGCTGTATTGGTTACTTTTCTGTTGCTCTGATAAAATACCAGGATCAAAAGCAACTTATGGAAGAAAGCATTTAATTTGGCCTATGGTTAGTTCCAGACAGAAAAGGGTCCCTCGTGGTAGGGAGGCACAGCAAGTGGCAGGCATGGTGGCAGGACCAGAATCTGAGCAACCACGTCTTCAATCTCTGACATGAAGCGGGGAGAGAGAACTGGGATTGGGGTGAAGCTACAAACTCTCAAAGCCTGATCCCAGTGACATCCTTCCTTCCGCAAAGCTGCACCTCCCACAACTTCCCCCACATAGAGCAACCAACAGGAGACCAAGTGTTCAAATACCCGAGCCTATGGAGGACCTGGATAGCACAGAGACCTAGGATGGAACCAAACATGACTGGCAGGAAAAAAAAACACAGAAAGAGAAAAATGGAAAACTGGGCAGAAGATCTGAATAGACAACTCACAAAAAAGCTATCCCAATGAACAATAAGTGCACAGAAAGGTGTTTGACCCCTGGACTAATTAGGGCATATAAATCCAAACCCAGAGTTACCACCATATTCACAAGACTAGACACAATTGTAAATTGACTAACAAGAAGCACTGAGTGGCTACATAGCAACTGAAGTTCTCCTCAGACATTGCTGGCCAAATGCGAAGCCTCACAGAGAGTTGCTGACTCCTTTATAAGGTCATCCTGAGCGAGGTATCCCAGAAGCAGAAAGACACACATGGCATCTCCTCACTTAGAAGTGGATACTAGACATATGTATTATAGGATAACATAACTAAAATCTGTACACCTAAGGAAGCTAATCAAGAAGGAGACCCTGGGTAAGATGCTCAGTCTTCATTCAGAAAGGCAAACAAGACAGACATTGGAAGTGGCAGAAAAAGGGGAATAGGACAGGAGCCTACCACAGTGGGCCTTTGAAAGACTCTACCCAGAAAGATGCTGAGACTCATAGCCAAACTTTGGGCAGAGTGCAGGGAAGCTTATGAAAGAAGGAGGTGATAGAAAGACCTGGAGGGGACAGGAGCTCTACAAGGAGAGCAACAGAACAAAAATGCCTGAGCACAGGGTCTTTTCTGAAATGGATACTCCAAACAAGGACCATGCATGAAGATAATCTAGAACCCCTGCACAGAAGTAGACCATGGCAGTTCAGTGTTCAAGAGGGTTCCTCAATAATAGGAACAGGGACTGTCTCTGACATGAACTCATACGCTGGCTCTTTGATCACCTCTACCTGAGGGGGGAGCATCCTTACCAGTCCACAGAGGAAGACAAAGAAGCCAGTTCTGATGAGACCTGATAGACTAGGGCCAGATGGAAGGGGAGGAGGACCTCCCTTATCATGGACTGGGATAGGGGAATAGGAGAAGAGGAAGGGAGTGTGGGATTGGGAGGGGATGGGGGATGGGGCTACAGCTGGGATACAAAGTGAATAAACTGTAATTAATGTGAAAAAATAAAAATTTTAAAAACTTAAAAAATGCACTGAAGTCCCCAAATCTCCTTCTTAGATTCATACTGGTGTCAGCTACTTTTATTATTGCTATGACAGAATACCTGGCACAAACAGCTTGAGGGGGAAAGGCTTATTTGCCCACAGCTTCAGAGGTTTCAGTCCATCGTGGCAGGGAGGGCATAGCCGTTTCAAGGCACATAGGAAGCAGGACAAAGGGAGTGTCAACACTTGACACATCTGCAGGGTTTTTCTCCTTTCATTTTATCCAGGCCACCAGTCTGTGAGATGGTGACACCCACCTTCTTCCTCAGTTTACCCTATCTGGAAAGTCCCTGACAGACATACCCAGAGATGCACCTTGACAACTCCTAGGTGATTTCAAATCCACAGCGAAAATAAAGTACCTCAGCACACCTCAACACTCAACAGAAGTCCACGTACGTGTGTGCTAAGAGATTTGCATGAGAAACTTGTAACTGCATTATTCATGATGGTCCCGGAGCGGGAAAACATATGTGCCTCAACAATAAAATTTAATGATCTAGAGTGATATTCTGGTAAATGTTTGGGGGAAAATCAGACTGAAAAGAGAGAATACTCCAAGATTCCACTTACATTAAGTGAAACAACTAGGCAGAATACTCATGTTTAATTAGATGTATGCTTAGGTAGTAAAGCTAGAAGGGAAAATAGAAGTAGTTGGCAAGGAGAAGGTTGCCCTTGTTGAGGAGAGAATATGACATGGCCTTTCAGGGTTGGCAGCCACCTAAGCTAACAGTCGGAGAATCACAGACTGCATTTGTGTGTGTGTGTGTGTGTGTGTGTGTGTGTGTGTGTGTGTGCGTGCGCGCTTGCACAGGAGTGTAGGTGCTCACAAACTGCAGAAGACAGTTAGAGTTCTCCTTGGGGCTGGACTTAGAGGTAGTTGTGAGCAATGTGGTGCTGAGAACTGAACTCAGGGTCTCTGCAACAGCCGTACACTCTCTTAGCTACTGAGCCATCTGTCTACCCATTTCTTTCTTCTTTCTTTCTTTCTTTCTTTCTTTCTTTCTTTCTTTCTTTCTTTCTTTCTTTCTTTCTTTCTTTCTTTTCTTTTCTTTTCTTTTCTTTTCTTTTTTTTTGAAACTGGGTTTCATTGTTTTGTCCTGGCTGGCCTGGAGCTTGTGGTGTATAAACTAGACTGCCCTTGAACTTACACAGATCTGTCTGCCTCTGTCTTTTAGATGCTGAGATTAAGGGAATGAGCTCATGCTGTAATGCTGCCCACTGTTACTTCCACAGTGACAGATGGTATGGCCTAAATATTTGTGTCCTTCCCAGATTCATCCACTGAAACCTAGTCACCAATGTGACATTAGACGGTAGGGCTTTGGAGAGCCCGTTAGACCATGCATTGGAACCCCTGCTAAAGGGGGCCCAGAGAGCTAGGTAGTTTTTCTTACCTGATGAGAAGTGGGGCTTTGTCAGTGGGCGCATGCCCTCAAAGGGACTATAGGACTCTGGCTATGTCTTCTCCTTCAAAAAAAATGTAAAATGACTTATGCTGGAGTCTGTGTATTGTTATGTGTAGCATGTGTGTGCATGGCCCCGTGGAGGCCAGAAGAGGGTGTAAGATCCTTTGGAGCTGGAATTACAGGCAGTTTTGAGCTACCTCTGTGGGTACAAGGAACTAAACTCTGACCTCTGAAAGGTCAGTATGCAATCCTAACCCCTGTGCCATCTCTCCAGCCCCTGGGCCTTGCCTCTTCCATTTCTCACCTTGCTTCAAGCCCATGGTTCTTCTCTGCTACCCACTCATGCTATGCTGTGTTGCTCCAACAGGCCCCAAACAATGAGAGCAGTCAATTATAGGTTGTGTTGGTTAGTTTTCTTCATTAACTTGACACAAGCTAGTGTCATCTGAGAAAAACAAATGTCAACTGACAGCTTGCCTCTGTCTGACATGTATGGGCATGTCTGTTTGGCATTTTCTTGATGGAATGACTAGGAGGGCCCAGGCCCTGTGTGTGGTGCCAACCCTGGCAGGTGGTTCTGGGTATCAGAAAGCAGCCTGAGCAAGCCATGAGAGCAAGCCAGTAAGGAGTTCCACTATGCTTCCTGCTCATGCCCCTGCTTGCGTTCCTGCCCTGGCTTCTATAGATGACAGGCTCTAACCTGTGAGGAGTAATAAACACGCTTCCCCCACAGAGCTGCTTTCGGTCATGGTATTTTATCACAGAAACAGAAACCTAACTTGGACAGTAACCAACAAAACCATGAGCCAAAGTAAGCTTTAAAAATATGTGATCCCAGCTGTGTTGCTACAATGGCAGTAAGATGATTGATCCATTTAGCAAGGAGATGCCATTCGTAAATCAGGGAATGGGTCCTTACACACCAATCTTGCTAGAATGTCGATCTTGGACTTCCTAGGCTCCAGACCTGTGAATAATATATCTCTGTTTATACGCCACTCCGCTTATGATATTGTTATTGTTACGTAGTTGCTAAGGAGGCCAGTCACCTAAGCAGAGTATTTCCTGGACTATTCTGATTTTTGATCCTTGATTTAAGTCTTTACCTGCATGTGAATTTTTTAGGAGTTCTGCTTTAACTTATCATAGGTTTCTAAACTTTTCTCTTGTTTGTACATTTTTGGTTTGGGGTATTTTCCTGCATACTACAGTTAAACAGAGAACAGAGCATGTGAATGCCAGGGCTGAGTCGCCTCCTTTGACTGCCTTACATACGGTTTCCATCCATGGCTGTATGTGTTCACATTTTACATGTTTTTAGTTCCTCAAAGAACAGTCAAAACATAAAAGTTAGACTTTCCAAATGAAGAGATGGAGGCAGAGAGGTGTTTCCTTTCTGTCTAAGGTCTGAGCGCTTGTGGAAGGGGACCAGGTGGCCAACTGTAAAGTCTGTTCTTTTCCTATTTACCCCGAGGCTCCCTCCCGCTTCCTGTTAGGAATGAAACAAATATGAAGAAAAAAATCGAGTCTGATGTGGAAGCAGTGAAAGAGCCTAGAATGAATTGCTAAATTTAGCCAACATTTTAATTTTTTCCCCTAGAACTCAGAAAAAAACATGCTTAAGTGAATCATGTTTTTTGCTCTGCTTAATAAATTACTTCATTGAAAATCCCTGCACAGTTTGGGGCTCTGGAAACTTATAATTCTGGCAAATTACCAGGAAACACAGGGGAGCAGACCTTCTAACACAAGCTGGCCTCCAGGCCTGTAGCTGATTGACAGCTGTCATCCTCACCCCCGTCAGATTTTCCTGCAGGCTGCACCCACGGAATGGCAGCACTGGCCCAGCCACCTCTTCCTACCAGAAGGCTGTGTTGCTTTCTCTGGGTGACACAGAGTCTCAAATGGAACCCTTGCCTCTTCCTTGTGGTAGTTAAAGGCCCAGATGCCTTCTCAGGATGCTGTCCCCAAACCCTTAAATACCTTTCTGCCCAATCCTTCACCAAGGGTCGGTCACGATGCAGATGAACCTGCGTGTAATTAATCATCCATCTACCTCACCACCAGGAGCCCTCACAGGGAAACTGAGTCTTGGAGAGTTCGCCTTACAGATTCTGGCTGAGCGCCAGCAGACCTCTCCTAATTTACTCCTGTGAGTTTTCTATGGAGGGCTCAGTGATCAAGAAGTAGCCTTCAGTTGCTGAACTCATCATGGCATCCTCAGGCGACATATTCTTTTCCATCATGACTGAAGGTGTTTATGTGGCACATAGTGTTACACTCAAAATTCATGCTGCTCCTTAAAGTGTTACAGAGGTCAATTACTGGTCAATGTGCTTATTTTGGCATCTCAGAGTCATGGGTTCAAATTCCAGGTCTCTCTCTTTCTTGGGTGGGGTTGGGGGTGGAAGAATTTAAACATGTTAAATAATCTCTCAAGGTTTTAGATTCTTCATATGTAAAATACAGTTAAAATTAATTGAGATAGTAAGGCATGGAGCATGGTGTCAGGCCCATAGATAGTGATGGTAGCCTTATTCTAGCTGTTTAACATCTAAAGCCTTTCATTGATAGTGCAGGTTAACAATTAACACCCTAATTTAATAAATTAGCAGCCTGTTTTTTTTTTTTTATATATGACTGAGAGGGACCAGGAACAATGGAAACCATGGAACTAGACTTATGAAAATGAAATGAGAACATTCAGTTGGTAGATGGCTTGAGAGTAGAAACTCTCCTGCATTCTCTGGCCTGGGACGGAAGCTCCTTGATTTACTGTGACATGTGTAGTCGCACAGCTTAGGGCTGGGTCTTGTCGCTTTATTACCGTAAATCCCTGCCACTGTTTTGTACTCTTTTCTGTCACTGGATACATAAGGTAGAAATTTTTTCAAAATAGTCAATATAGTATGTCTCCCTGACCTTACCTCATGGATCTGTTTCCTTTGACTTTGGAACATTCCTTTCTAGAAGGAAGCTCATTGAAACTCAGGAAATACATGAAACTCACAAGGTTTAGGAAGTACCCAGAAGCCACAAGATTGGCAAGCTCATTCTCTAAGGTAGTGATAACAGGTAGGGAGAGAATAGTCTGCCTTCTCTTTAGTGTGGCAGAATGGGACTGACCATTTATAATGGTTCATTTCGTGAGTGAGCATGGTCAGATCATGGTGCTCAGATATTTGGTCAAATATTCTGGATGCTTTTATCAGACAATATTTTGGAAGAGACATAACTTTAAATTCAAGATTTTGAGCAAAGCAAGCCACCTTCCAAAATCCATGTGGGCCTCATCCAATCAGCTGAAGGCTCTAATAGAACAAAACTGACCTCCACATTAGAGGGATTCTACTGGCAGATGCCTTTGGACTTTAAACGTCAGCTCTTCTTTGTGTTTTTGGCCTTATACAGAGCCCAGTATAATCTCAAAGGCTCAATTTCTCTGGAGAACACTGATATCAGGTCCAAAAAAGGATGGCTAAGACAATTGATGTTATAGCTTTTATAGTTTGGATGTGAAATGTGCCCCATGGGCTCATGTATTTGAAAATTTGTATCATGGTTGTTGATGGTGTTTGGAGAGGAACCTTTGGGGCTTACACAGCACAAATGGATTCCTAAGGATGGGCCTAGAAGGTGATATCCATTTCTAGCTTTTCCTGAAGTCTTTGCTTTCCAATCCACCTACGTGTAAATGAGCCATGCTGCCATCTACTGCTGCCACAGGCAGCTTCAGTCACCCTGCCTGCCCCAATACTGTGTTGTTTGCTTTGAAACAAGGTGACTGTCATAGCAAGTGATAGGCCAGTCATTGCTAGGTTCTACAGTCTGGTCACAAAGGTTCCATGTACAAGACCTGCTCAGCAAATGTACTCAGGACATCATTCATCTAGCCAACTGGAACATGGTTATGTCCTGGCATAAACATAGGAGTAGATCTTACTCTCTCAGTTGATAAAATCCTAAGACATGGCAGGGAGAAGAAGATGACTCTGAAGGACCAGTTTCATAAGCTCAACAGTTTTCAAAAGGATGTCTGTCCTAGTTAACTTTAACTGTCAGCTTGATACAGCCTAGAGTCACTTGAGAAGGGAGTCTCAGCCGAGAGATTTCCCAGGTCATACTGGCCCGTGAACTTGCTTGTGGAAGATTGCCTTCATTGTTAATTGATTTAAGAAGGCCCAGTCCACTGTGGACAGCACCATTCCCTAGGTGTGTGGTCCTCAGATGTATATAAGAAGTGAGGGTCTATAAATAGGCCAACAAGCAGCATTTCCCCAGGACTTCTGCTTCAAGTTCCTGCTAGAGTTCCCGCCCTGACTTCCCTCAGAGAGGCACTGTGACCTGGAAGTATAAGCCAATAAATCTTTTCTTCTCCTAAGTTTCTGTTGATCAGAGTGTTTGAATCACAGCAACAGAAACAAAACTAGAATGGGGCCCAAGTCCCAATGGGAATAAAGTAATTTCACAGCAGCAGAGTCTAGGAAGCACCATTGGTCTGTAGCTTCGAGGTGACAGCTCAGTGCATGGCTCATGACGCTGGATTGCTATTTGTTGGGAATACACACTTGGACTCTGAATTGGCCCTTGATGAGCCTCAGTCTCCTCATCTATCAGCAGGGACCACAATCCTGTTTCCCAGACAATTTCAGGAGCATAATGGGACTCACTTCACCTCTGCTGCAGGTCCACCCCTCCCCCAGGTGCAGGCTCATTCAGCAACATCTTGGCACACGACTCGTAATTTGGATTTTAATTTCCTTCTTTTTGTTACAAACATAATAGAAGCAAAAGAGACAGATGGCAAGGCTCGATTCACTTTTATCAAACATTTGTATGGTGCGAATATAAAACTAAAAAGCGAGAGACACAAGCTGGTTGCGATGATCCAGGGAGTTGAGAGCAGGGAGCCTGGGATGAAGTAAATTACCCATGGCTTGAACAGCACTCTGCAGCCTGCCCTCCATCGCTAGGCTACCCTGGCGATAGCACTGTTGGTAAGCGGAGACAACCATCAGCAGATGGATTTCTTCCTTGACATGGTTCCTTTCATGTCAGGGATTCAAGAAGTCAGGACACTGGTCACTTTCTGGCTGATACTTCTGAGTCAGACAGCAAGACACCACTTACCCAGCATGGTGAAAGCCAAGTTCTCTAGTTCAGCCATGGAAGTAAGAGTTAGCCTGAGACCCAGTCCTCAGACAGTGTTAGGTGAGGACTTTTCAGCTGTGGTGTTGTTCACATCCAGAGTTGGCTAGATCTTTGCTGTAGGTACTGCCTTCTGAGTTTGGAGGTCTAGTAACATTCTTGGGGTGAGTGGAGCATGCAGAGCTTCCCCCTTGAAAGAGCCACTGACTTGATGGGCTGAGCCTAACAACCGGGCCAGTGCTGGAATGGACGGAATAGAGCTATAATGGCAATGCTCATAGGGCATCTTTTGGACATTTTCTGCCTGCTTCTACCCTGCAAAAAGCTTTTTTGTTTTGGTAGCCAGCTTCTGGTTAGCTTTGGCTGTTGGAAAACACAGGGAGGAGACCCCTGGATGGGTGGAGCATGAAGGAAGGGCGTCTCCCCCACCCCCATGAAGCAAATGCCATTAGAGCAGTGATAGTTCCAAATCCTTCCACTTACCACTTTAGGGTGCTCCATGCTTTGGTTCATTTTCTAAATCTTCTCATTCCTGTGTGAATAGACCCCCCTCCCAAATGGTGTTGTATTTGATGACCCCAACATGCCATATGACCTTAAAAATATTTTCTCAAATGAAGTTCTTTTTCTTGGATTAGTTCATTTGACCATTGGAGTCAGTTGTTTCCAGGTTGCTATGGTTTGAAGGCATCTCCCTCTGCCCCAATTTTATGTGTTGGAAGTTCCTTCTTCCATATTGGGAGATGGAGTTCTGTGGGCGGTACAGAGCATGGGACCAGAGACCTCCCAGGTGGGAGGGACCTTTAACTTAACAAAAGTTAGAGTTATGGAAGAGATTGCTCATGGGCATGTATATGAGGGAGTTTCTGAATCAGGTTAACGGTGGTGAGCAGGTCCACCTTAAACGTGGGAAGCACATCCTTCGTGTGTGTGTGTGTGTGTGTGTGTGTGTGTGTATGTGTGTGTGTGAGCACATGGGAGGGTCCTGGGATGCATAAAAGGAGAACATGAGTTGAGCACCACAATCTCTCTCTCTCTGCTTCCTGACTGTGGGTAAAATATGACCAGGTGCCTCAAGGTTCTGTTGCCGTCCTTTCCCTCCATGAAGGACTATGCCCTCAGACTGTGAGCTGGCATAAACCTTCCTTCTTTATAGACTTTTTTTTTTCTGTTGGATATTCCGTCACAGCAATGAGTAAAGTAAGCGATGTGTTGATTGTCTGAGGCATGGTACTCAGGTGGTCAAAGTTTTGGAGAAGGCAGAGAGAGGACGTGTCCCAGAGAGCCTGGCTTCTCCGGGAAGAGGAAGCTGCATGTTTTCCATCGGTGCTGGGTCAGGAGACAGCCCTAGCTGATGTTCCCAGATCATAGCCCACTCTGAAAGAAGCAGAATCTTCCAGTTCCTTTCTTTAAGACCTTTGGATGCTGGGGATGACTGAGTGCTGTGTACTCACCTGACAGGCCCTGGAGCACACTCATCTTGGTGCTCCTCCGCCCTGCCCCTGACTTTTGAAACTCATGATTGATGATGCCTTGAAGAAACAGAGCATTCTAGAGCAGAGAAGTCCTTCCCTGCAGTGACTGTCACACAGGCTTCTCACAGAGGTGCCCGGCAGCCATATTTCAAAGGTCGAGGTTTCTTCTCAGCACTTTTCTACAGAGTGGACGTCTCTGGGATTCTGCAATAAATTAAAATATTGATTGATTCTTAATATTCTCTCAAATCTCTCAAAATCTCCAGGTCTTACATAAATCAATGTGCTGGTTCCAGGGACTTACTCAATAATCTGCAAAGTATCCTGGTAATTACTTTTGGATGCACCCTGTGGAAGAGGCCAGCCATCTCTCCATCATTTTTAGGGCCCTGGGTACAATAACCAATTAAGGGACTCTCATTTCTTATTTTAATTGCTCAGTTTCTTCCACATCGTGTCTTGCATAGCATGAGGAAGCCCACAGGTAGAAGTGAAGCTGTCAGACTCCCGAGGGCCAGGAGCTCGCAAGCTCTGCCTCCTCTTTGCTACACCATGTCTCATCCTCTGTCTTTTACTCTGAAATCCTTAGCTTCCTGGCTATGATAGTTCAGACGTTATTAATGCTCCATTTCTCTAAGTTAGAAGGAGAGTTTGTTTTATTGGGTGAAAAGGTATGCTGGTGATACCCAAGACAGTTGCCTGGATTTGAGATGGGGAGGAGGAGGATGGACCAGGTTTCTTCCTAAGCAGTGATGGTTCATACTTCAGCTAGAAGAGGAGGGCTTCAGCATGCTGTAGGCTGATGTGGTGTTTGGTGAAGTGCAGATGTTTCAAGGAAGCTAGGTTAGGGCTTTCTCCAAGGTCTTTTTCCATCTGACTTGGGCAATTCACAGCCTCATGCGGTGCTGTGTCAGGCATCCTTCACACCCTCTAAATGTCAGGCTAATGGATGGTCAGCCATCTGTGGGACCTGTGTACTCTGGTGCCACTCTTGGCCTTTGAATATTTCCTATCTCAATTCTTGCTCTGCCTCAACCAACTTCTGGCCATCCTTCAAAGTCTGGTTCATATGTGAATTCTAGTGTGAGCTCATAGACTTCCACTACACCCTGTGTATTCTGCATCTGGGGTCCAGAAAAGCCCCCAGGGCTCTTCCAGACATGGCTATTGGCTTGACTTCCCACCACCATACATGAGAGCTTTCATGATGACCTACAAGAATCTCTGTCACTTGCTCTTCACTGACTCCATGGGCTTCAGCCACAATGGTCACATGGCTGTCCTTCCAGTGGTAGCATTCATGGCACTCCTGAGGGCTGCACTGCAGTTCCCCACTCCTGGGACACTCTTCCCTGTCACACCTTCATGCCTTGATCCTTTCTGCACAGCAGCTTTCTGCCCAGATGCTGCCTCTCTAGAATATCCTTCCCAGACAAACACAGTTCAAAGAGCCCCTTTCATCTCTGTAACTTGACTTTTCTTCCTAGTGCTTACTATGACTTGGTGTGAAATACATTTGTTTATTTACCACTTATGTTTCCAATTCAATAGTAATGTGTATGAGGGAAGAGATGTCAGTCTATTGTTCTGCACTGTTGGAGCCTTGTGTTTGAAACACAACAGAAATATACTCTTTCTCCCTCTCTTTCTCTCTCTCTCTTGCACACACATACAAACAAAACCAGTGAATGGAGTGTTGACACTCTGCTAGTGGTAGAGCGAGTTGGTTGCTGTCTGTCCCATCACTCTCCACTGGAAAGGTATCCAACTCCTAGGAAGGCAGGGCTGCAGGCTGAGGCTGTAGGGACCGTTCTCAGAGGTGGCATGAAAATCACATGGCTTAGATATGCAGGTTGAATGTGTGAGATGGTGTGAAGGGGTGGGGTCTTCCGCCTGCCTCTGCTGATGGGGTGAGCTTTGGACATGGGGTGGAAAGTGACCTGTGGGTCAGCCTCAAGCCACAAGACATGAAAAGAAATGGAGGGGGTCACATGGAGCTCAGAAAGATGTGCTCACATGTGTCACACCCAAGATAACACCTGGGATTCCTCCACTTCCAAAGGGGGTTTTGGAGTGGTCTACAGTCTTACATGAAAAGAGGAGTAATATCATGAGTGTCTCTCCGCTTCTGGGATACTTCACTCAGGATGATCTTTTCTAGTTCCCACCATTTTCCTGCAAATTTCATGATTTCCTTGTTTTTAATTGCTGAATAGTATTCCATTGTGTAAATGTACCACAATTTCTCTATCCATTCCTCAGCTGAGGGACATCTGGGTTGTTTTCAGATTCTGGCTATTATGAATAAAGCTGCTACAAACACGGTTGAACAAATGTCCTTATTGTGTACTTGAGCATCTTTTGGATATATGCCTAGGACTGGTATAGCTGGATCTTGAGGTAGCACTATTTCTAATTGTCTGAGAAATTGATTTCCAAAGCGGTTGTACAAGTTTACATTCCCACCAGCAATAGAGGAGGGTTCCCCTTTCTCCACATCTTCTCCAGAATATATTGTCACTTAAGTTTTTGATCTTAGCCATTCTGATGGTGTAAGGTAAAATCTGAGGGTCCTTTTGATTTGCATTTCCCTGATGACTAAGGACATTGAGCATTTCTTTAAGTGTTTCTCTGTAGTTCAATATTCCTCTATTGAGAATTCTCTGTTTAGCTCTGTACCCCATTTTTAAATTGGATTACTTAGTTTATTGGTTTAACTTCTTAAGTTCTTTATATATTTTGGATATTAGCCTTCTGTCAGATATAGGGTTGGTGAAGATCCTTTTCTAATCTGTAGGTTGTCTTTTGCTTTACAGAAGCTTTTCAGTTTCATGAGGTCCCATTTATTGACTGTTGATCTTAGAGCCTGTGCTGTTGGTGTTGGTTTAGGAAGTTGTCTCCTGTGCCAATGAGTTCAAGGCTCTTCCCTACTTTTTCTTCTAACAGGTTTAGTGTGTCTGGTTTTATGTTGAGGTCTTTGATACACTTAGACTTTAGTTTTGTACAGGGTGATAAATATGGATCTATTTGCATCTTTCTACATGAAGACACACATGGTATATATGCACTTATAAGTGGATATTAGACATATAACATAGGATAAACATACTAAAATCTGTACACCTAAAGAAGATAAGCAAGAAGGAGAACCCTGGGTAAGTTGATCAATCTTCACTCAGAAAGGCAAATGAGATGGACATCAGAAGAGGGAGAAAACAGGGAACAGGACAGGAGCCTACCACAGAAGGCCTCTGAAAGACTCTACCCAGCAGGGTTTCAAAGCAGATGCTGAGACTCATAGCCAAACTTTGGGCAGAGTGCAGGGAATCTTATGAAAGAAAGGGGAGATAGGAAGACCTGGAGAGGACAGGAGCTCCACAAGGGGAGCAACAGAACCAAAAAATCTGGGCCCACGGATCTTTTCTGAGACTGATACTCTAACCAGGGACCATTCATGGAAATAACCTAGAACCCCAGCACAGATGTAGCCCAGGGAAGCTCAGTGTGCAAGTGGGTGTCCTAGTAAGGGGAACAGGGACTGTCTCTGACATGAACTCAGTGGCTGGCTCTTTGATCACCTCCTCTTGATGGGGAAGCAGCCTTACCAAGCCCCGGAGGAAGACAATGCAGTCACTCACTCCTGATGAGACCTGATAGGCTAGGGTCAGAGAGAAGGGGAGGAGGATATCCTCTATCAGTGGACTTGGGGAGGGGCATGGAAAGAGATGAGGATGGGGTTCGGAGGGGACGAGGGAGGGGGCTACAGCCGGGATACAAAGTGAATAAACTGTAATTAATAAAAAAATAAATAAAATTAAAAAAAGAAAATAGAAGTAATAAGAGAGAAGGGTCCCATGTCTTACTCTCACAGATACCCTACTCCTACCCACAGACTAGAAGAGAGGCTTACTGTGTCAATGGGGTTACAAGCAGATTTGACACTGATACATATGCATACCTGTTTACAGTGGCTCAAGTTCTATACGCCAACCATAGAAAAAAGAGTCTATTACCAGTCTTCCTGGAGCACTCAGAATTGGGGCTCATGTTCAAATTGGAGCTTATTGTGAAACTGCTGAGTAGGGAGGAGGGGAACCTTTGAATGGATATTTGCCTAGGCCAAGGAGCCTTTGCTTTGCCACAGGTAGCCAGCAGACTCCAGCCATCCCCCTGAGAGACAACCATTCCAAAGGAAGCAAAGTTGAAATGCCTGTGTGGGCCCCATGGACTCATGACATCATCAGGGAGGTTCCACAGGTAGCCAGAGGAGCTGTGTGACTGTAGGTGGAGTCTTGATCACTGTCCTATTGCTGTGAAGGGACACCATGACCATGGCAACTCTTATAAAAGAAAGCATTTAAAGCAGTTTCAGAGTTTAAATCCATCGTGGCATGGAGCATGGTAGAGTGTAGGCAGATATGGTACTGAAGAATTAGCCGAGTTCTACATCCGGATCTGTAGGCAGCAGGAAGAGCTGAGATGTTGGGCTTGGCTTAGGCTTATGAAGCCTCAAAGCCCACCCCTAGTGACATACTTCCTCCCACAAGTCCATACCTGCTCCAACAATGCCTTGTTTTCTGATTCCTCAAAAGGAGTGGCACTCCTTAATGACTCAGCTTTCAAATGTATGAGCCTGTGGTGGTGATGGAGCATTCTTATTCAAACAATCACAGGGAGGGAGAAATCTCTGTCCCCAGACAGGTGGGAGATAAGGAGGTTCCTACAGAGGATATATGTTTGCTCAACATCCTTTTTTTAAATTTTTTTTTTTATGGAACGGCCTGTCCTCTGTGCAATGCGGCCTCGTTGTTGCTATTTTTCTGCATATCTATCCCTATCCCAACAGGTACATTGATGCCACTAAAAGTCCCTCATGGCTCTGATGATGTCATCAGCCTTTGGTGGACACACAGCCATTTGCTTCTTTTGGGATGTTTGTCTCTCAGGAGGATGGCAGTCTCACTTCCTACAGCTGCAGGAGCTAGCTTGCCAAGGAAGTCTTCACCTAGACAGATACCAGAAGGAGAAAAGCGGGAGAGAGAGAGTTGCAGAGACTTGCTGGTTCCATGAGAGCCTGGTTCTGCCCATGCCTGAGGGAACTTCATTCTGAGCTCCTAGGTAAATATAAATCAAGTCCCTCCTTCCCTTTGGCTAATTTCAACATCCTGACAAATATGAGTTGTCTCTCCTCTGCGTTTCCTAAGAGCACAATGGATGCAGCTGAGGAACTGGGAGCATTAGTGTGATCATCTCTTCTCATGCCACCCACCTCTCCTAGATTCTATATGTATGCACATGTGTGAGTGAACACACACACACATACACTGCCTTGTCCACTTCTTTAAGAGGAGAAAGGGCAGCCCTCTCCACCCCAACCAACCCCTAAGAAAAGCACTAGCTTCATTTTACTGAGTGTAGGACTTAATGATAACATACTTGACTTTAGCACTCAAGGGCTTTCAACTCTAGTCCTGATAAAGGGTCTGCAACACTTGACCCACTCTGGAGGCAGCCTGGATGTCTTTTATAGGGCTAGAATAGCCCTGCCATTCACTGCCCAAACCAAGAACACCTATTTAGAGTTTGCAGACTTTCTTTGCCAGGGTACAAAAGATGTTGGACTGCATGGAACAGATCAAAGAACTGCCGACCAAAAGAGAGACTACCTCTTAGGGGAGGTTGTTGCAGTTATTTTAGTGGTAGGGTCTAATGATGTTTGTTATTAGTCCTATCATTATTATGGCAGTATTATCTAACCCACTATCACAATCAATAAAGACACAGTCACCTGATAGATTTTAGGCTAGTTTTATATCACCTGGGGATGGCAGATATTACCTCTAAAGCTATCTTTATCTGCTTAAGCTCCCATCCCATGCTATCTTCTCTCTGAGGGTGACTTCCCTTCCATAATTCCATAAATACTTGCTTATTCTCTCATCTGGACTCTTTTCCTCCATACCCGTTGGCCATGTGCTCTTCTCCACATGAACTCATCTCAGCCTCCTTCCTCCTCCTCCTCTGGTACCTCTCTGCTTCTCTTTCCCATGATCCTCTTGTCCTCAAAACCCAAGCACCTTAGCATGCCTACCCCATTTGCCCTTCCCAGGTGTGTTGGCTTTTTATTGGTTATACAGGAATAATTTCTTGGGCAAGGTTTGCACAAGGACAGGTGTATGTGAGAATGTGCTCTTGGCTAGGCAGCAACCAGATCTTGTAAAACAGTAATTAGCATTAGAATATATAGCACCAAACCAATGCCCAACAGGAAGCAGACAACTGTGGGATGGATCTGGACATAAGAGGCATAGAAGCCCTCTAGATCCATCTCAGGGGCCTGTGCATCAGGTGTTAAATCAATGCAAGGAATGAAAGGGCCCTAGTCCTTGCATCATTTCAAAACAGCTCTGCAGCATTATCTCAGCTCCCAGGGTTCCTGTCAGAACATCTGGGTCATTGCTGGCTATGCGTTGCAATTCAGTTCCTTGCTCTACGCAGTCCCACACCCTACATGACTCCACAGACGTGGGTTTTGACAAATACCACACATACTCATTGTCATTTCAGAGGTGCTTCTAGAAGAATCTGGCTAGTGGTAGTTGCCTGTGTGCCATTTCAGAGCACCGACTTGTGTTTTGTCCCTCAGAGAAGTCCTGCTCTGTGACTTCTGCCCTACCCTGAAAAACATGTCAGTATCGAAAATTCCCCAATTTCCTTCCCCAGGATGGATCTGATATCCTATCCTAGCCACGAGAATCGGGAACATACAATAGGTAGGAAAAGAGACTTGACGGAGAGTATGTAACAAGGTCCTGGCCCTAAGTTCTTTTTTGCAAGCTGAGTTTGTCCCACTCCAATACATGGCTCTTCACTCTGACAGATTCTATCTAACCCAACAGCCTTTTATTTTGTTTTCCCACTCTTGCCCTGCTGTTCCTGCTTCACTATTTCCAGCCTTCCCATAACCAGACATCATTTGTGTTATTTCCTCCCTTTCAGCTCATGCTTTAGAGAAAATCTTATCTACTATTCATACTCTTGGCTTGCAGATCCTAACGAATTTATCTGCATCATCTTATTTATCAAAGCTGTCTATAACTACCAGAGTTGTAAACACTGAATAGCTAGAAATTGAAGCAGGTTGCTCCTTTTAGTTTGGTGGTGGTGGAGTGGCTCCTGAGAGAAATACATGTAATTTCCACAAAGATGTTCAAAATGTTGAATAAAGCACATAGTCACCTTTTGGTGCTCTAGAAGAGAGGCAGGGCAGGACACTGAACTCCCAGCCTCCAGCACGGAGCCTGTGTCTCCTGCTGAGACCACCAAAAGGCAGCAGCTCTTCTATCAGGTACAGAACCATGGGGTTCTTGAGACAGGGCACCTTCTTGTGTAAGGGAAGACTGGCAGGGCCCTCTGCTCCAGGCACCACTTCATGACTTAGCTTTTCTTTCTTCACCAGTGCTCCATTGCTTTGAGTCTTGAGGCAGATACAGTTGGGGAGCTGGGCAAGTGGGCCCCACTAAACTGTGATTAACCATTATTCATTATCATCTAAACCTCTCTCAGTGTCCCCACGTTTCCTTCAAACCAGACCTTACAGGGTTCCAGCTAAGCTTCTTAGAGGTGGCAAGGGCTCTGAGGCAGACTGGGAAACTTCCCAGTTGTCTGTTTTATGGAATGATATGTCCAGGTCACACTGCTGCTACCTCCTTTTGGCACACAATCCCCAATTTATGACAAGGCTCCTCAGCCGGTGGGCCAGAGCACAGGTGTGAGCTGACAACACCGGGCTCTCCCACCTCATCTCAGGTACTGTCATTACCCAGGAATTTACTCCCCTTGCTCCCAGAGACTGTTGGCAGGTGCATGCATCAAACCAGGGTTGAAAAAGTGGTCTCCATAGAGACAGAGGCACCCAGAGAGCCCAGCTCTGTCTCCTTTCATGCTGGTGTGCTGATGTTCCTGTCAAACCTACTGTAGACATTTTACTGCTCTCTCCAGAGCCTGCCACCCAGTGGGATCACCATAGGACAGCTTGATACTCTGAGGCCATCAGATGTCACTGGAGGAGGGCTCATGCCGCAGAGCTATCTGTCATTTTTCTTTTAACTTGGTTTGTTTTTCTTCTTTGTAGGTCTATATGCGTGTGTTGTGTGCAGGCAAAATGAGTGTTTTTATCTGTGTGGGAGCATGTGTGTGTAGCTGCACATACTTGCATAGTGAGTATGTGTGGAGGTCCAAGGTTGATGTTGGGAGTTTTCTCTGTTGCTTTTCCACCTTATTCATGGAGGCAGGTTTATCAGGCAGACCCAGAGCTCACTGATCATACTAGTGTTCCTAGCCAGCTTGCTCTGGGGAAGTCTTTGTTTCTACTTCCCGAGGCTGGCATTATTAGGGGACTCACCCTATTCTGGAGATCTGAACTTTTCTCTTGCTTATATGGCACATGCTTTAACCCCTATAGCCATCTACCTCATATTCTCTATCAGAAATAAAAATGGTTCTGAATAGGTACTGAATATAACTATCCCAGTAACTGATTTATCAGTTGTTTTTCTGACAAAAATGGGCTCTGGCAGATCAACTTTGTCCTTTAGAAGGAAACAACAATAACAGCAGCATACATACATTTTGATATAATTAAATGTTTATAGTTTAGATATATGCAGTTTAATCTTAATATTTATTAAAGCAATCATAATATGTGTGTCCTTTCAAACAATATTTAAATTAAAACACTGGGACGCCTGAATGAGGATTCAACCTAAGAAAGCTGGTGAAACTGTTTCAAGAGAAAAATCATCACAAGTAAAATTTTAAAATGAGCAAAACAACAACAATAAAAACAAACCTTTTTGCTGGAAGTGGGGGATAAAAGAAAATAAGCGGTGTGGGGCTAGGATGCGGTTCAGGTGCAGAGTGCTTGCCTAGCGTGAGCAAAGCCCTGTTTGATCTCTAGTACGGCAGGGCTTGGTGGTGCACACCTGTAATCCCAGCATTAGGGAGATGGAAGCAGGAGTTATCAGAAGTTTGGGGTCATCCCTTGCTGGAAAATGAGTTTTAGGAAAGCCTGGAAAACATAAGAACATCTCCAAAAACGAACAGAAAATCCTTCTCTGGGCTGGGGAGATGGGTCAGAGCCCTTGCTATGTAAGTGTGAAGGCTTGAGTTTGAATCTTCATCATCCACATAACGTGGCCACATACACACTTTTAACAGCAGATACACACTTTTAACCCAGACAAGAGGATCTCTGGGGCTTGCTGGCTTTAATCTGAGCTTCAGGTTCAGCGAGAGTAGCTTAGCTGCTTTTAGAAAGGGGGCGTGTTATGAGAGGAAACCACAAATACCAAAATGCAACTATAGCGATAATAAGTAAAACAAAACCCCAGGGGCAAACGGCTAAGCCTTGTCAAGCAATCTTTAGGCCGGCCTGATTGCATGCACCTTTCAGCAGTTTTCAATGAGGCCAGGCTCCAGACGGCCCCGAGACCTGGCCCTGGGAACCAGTCAACACTTACCAAACACTGACTACTGTACCTTTACACTTCTGTTTCGGTTTCTTCAGCTCCAAAGGCAGCAATGCCAACAACTTGGGCTTCTCGAATCATCCATCCTGCTTTCCACACAGGGCATCTCCCTTCATGCCTCGAATGTGGAGGAGCTTCTCATAGGTGCTTCTGTTCTCTCAACGCCTGGAAAATAGAGGCTTCCCGCTTCTATGCATATACAGAATATGTATATTCTAAAATATGACCTGCTCTGAGTAGTGTGACTCATATGTGTGTTTTCAGGGTTGACCATTTAGTACTGGATAACCAATTGGTATGTTATTCCCTGGGGAAGACTATTTCTCCCACTCTCAGAGTCCATTGGCTGCCTGTAGTGCTTTGCATAGGGTTGAGGCCTCATGGGTTTTTCCAAAGCCCCTCTGGCATGTTCATTGGAGTCATTGTTCATCTTATGTTTGGGTGGCCATATTGGTAAGATTTTATGGGGACAGCTCTGATATTACTAGGATGAATGATCTCACAGCAAATTCCCTGATTGCCTGGCTTTTACAATGTTGCTTTCCCCCTCTTCTGCAAATGTTCCCTGAGCCTTGGGCATGTGAGGATTTTGTAGGGGTATCCATTAGTGTCGCCCTCCACAGCTCTGCACATTGGTTGGTTGTGGCTTTCTGTGATGGTCTGTGTTGATTGCAAAGAGAAGTTACCCCTCAATGAGGGCCAAGTTATCTGTAGGTGTAAGGACAAATATTTAGGGTGTAACTAAGGATTAGGCTTTAGTTTAGTTTAGTTTAGTTTAGTTTAGAAAAGTAATGGTCTGACGTCTCCTCTAAGATCTATGATTTTACTAGCCCTGGGTACCTGGCTAGGTTTCCATTACTGGCATGGTTTCCCTCTTGTTGAGTAGGTCTTAAGTCCAATTAGAGAGTTGTTGATTATTGCCAAGATGTGTGTGCACTACCGTAACCTTAAGGTTATCCTGCCTTGCTGGTCGTTGTGGTTCATAGGTACCATAGCTGGGTTGGACTGTTGGTTGCCTCCCTCCTTTGGAAGCTTGTATAGAACCTTCTGTTACCATAAAAGCTAGTCCTCAAAAATGAGGCATTCAGGTCAGTTCCAATTCCTCTGGGCTCTGAGTCTGAAGAGCATGTGTCTTTGACAATAGGAACTTACCTTGTTCCTCTGGGCAGGGGCAACCAAGAGCAATAGTAGTAGGAACAGCAATAGAAACCCTAGTTAAGATGCTGAGCCTGATGGCCAACTGCTGGGCAGAGTGCAGGGAATCTTATGTAAGAAGTGGGAAATAGTAAGATCTGGAGAGGACAGGAGCTCCACAAGGAGAGCAACAGAACCAAAAAATCTGAGCACAGGGGTCTTTACAGAGACTCATACTCCAACCAAGTACCATGCATGGAGATAACCTAGAACCCCTGCACAGATGTAGTCCATGGCAGTTCAGTGTCCAAGTGGGTTACATAGTAACAGGAAGAGGGACTGCCGCTGACGTAATCTGATTGGCCTGCTCTTTGATCACCTCCCCCTGAGTGGGGAGCAGCCTTACCAGGCCCCAGAAGATGACAATGCAGCCACTCCTGATGAGATCTGATAGACTAAGATCAGAAGGAAGGAGAGGAGGACCTCCCCTATCAGTGGACTTGGGGAGGGGGGCATGCATGAAGAAGGGGGAGGGAGGGTGAGACTGGGAGGGGAGGAGGGAGGGGCTTATGGGGGGATACAAAGTGAATAAAGTGTAATTAATAAAAAAATACAATATTAAAAATAAAAGAGAACAGCCCCCCCCAAAGACACTCTCTCTTTCTTCCTAAAGAGGCTCCTCTTCCCATTTCCTTGATCAGACCACCTAGACTCTGCTAATTCCCTCTCTATTACTCCCCAGCCATCTGACCTTAGCAAAATCCTTGCTTTACTTTCTTGCTTTCTGCAGTTACTCCGGGATGTGTATGCACATCTGGAGATTTGGAGCTAGGAGCCACAATGAGAGAGAGCATGTGATATTTACAGCTCTGGGTTACTTCGCTCAATATGATCTTTATTAGCTCCATCATTTGCCTGCAAAGTTCATGATTTCATTTTTCTTTAGAGCCGAATAGTATTTCATAGTGTATATTTGACACATTTTCATTATCCATTCGTCAGCTGAAGGTCATTTAGGTTGTTTCTATTTCCTAGCTCTTGTGACTAGAGCAGCAATGAACATGGCTAAGCGAGCATCTGTGGAGTAGGATGTTAGCAGCTCTGGGCCTTAGGTGCCTGTGGCCCAGCACTGAGAAACTAATGATCGGGCTCTGAGCTCAGGCTAGTGGGGCCTTTGGCTGTTAGTATCATGGCTGCTTGGCAGCCAGAACTAGTCACTCTATGGCTCTCTGGAGTTCTCAGCAGCTAGGTCCCGTAGCTCTTCACAGCTGTCTGCTTTTCACAGCGCCAGCTCTCCATCCTCTCTCCCCTTCGCAGCCCTTCTGCAGTCCCTCATGGCCTCAGCTCCCTGAATTTTCTGCTTGCAGGCCTTTCCTAAAATGCTTTAGCCACCATCTAGCCTAAAAGGTGTGCCAGGCTGGCAGCCGGGGGAGCTGCCTGCTCCTTGTGTTTCCAGTTCAACTCATTCTACCTGAGTTGAAGATTGCAAGCTGTAAATGCTTGGGAGAGATTTTATTGGGGTCTAGGCTACAACATCAAGGGTGAGTGCAGCGGAGGAAGACCTTTCTGGACTGTTCTGACAGGACTGAGAGGAGGACCCTTATATTGGCAGACACACATGCACACAGCCTCCCGCCTGTGAACTACAGTGGTATTTTTATTGTTGTTTGTGTTTTTTTTTTTTTTTTTTTTTTTTTGTCTTGTTTTGACTTAGCCACACAGTCTGCACAGGACAAGATCCTATGTACAACAATAGCAAAGAAATGCTTCCTATAAATAACCTCAGTTCAAGGCTGATAGAACAAAACCCCAAACATCCGATTGAGAACACAAAAGATGATAACCAAATGTAGATGTGTCCACCTCTTAGAAGGGAGGTCTCAGTGGACAAAAGACATTAATTTTTCCAGGTAGATTTATAACGTGGAGGTTTGGGGGTAGATCATAACAAATGCTTTAAAGTTCGCCTGGAGAAACAGAGAAGAACAAATGAAAGAAAGTATTTGAGGGCCTGGAGAGACGACTCAATTCAGGGAAATGGCTGTCCCGGAACCCTGTGAGAGGTGCCTGCAGACTCCCCCAGCTCCACGCCCTTCATGGTTGCCTGCTGGAGACTTCCCTTGGGGTTGTTTATTTCCTTCCACTGTAACTTTTCCCCTTCACTGCTGGGCTAATAGTCCAGGAAGCAAGCTGTTGGTTTCTGAAACCCTGGACACAGCACCAAGAGCCCAGCAGCTGGTACAGCGTGGTGGATCTGTCTACAGCATCTTTTCTTCTTGAGCCTTTGAAACAATGGCCCAGCCAATCCTTGGAACTAAGAAACTTTGTTCAAATAAAACTCTTGGAGATGTTAGATGGACAGAGAGGAGAGTGGGCTGTTCTCTGTGTGGCCTGATGCTGCGGTGATTCATCTCTGTGTCATGGTGCTCTTCCCGTTCCAATTGCTGCAAATAGTGGTTATGGTGTCTTTTCAGGGGG